>NW_027397172.1:1393393-1467457 GCF_003265705.2 Callorhinus ursinus
GTCTTTTTTTTTTTTTTTTAAGATTTTATTTATTTATTTAGAGAGAGAGAGCAGGAGGCAGGGCAGAGGGAGAGGAAGAATCTCAAGCAAACTCTGCGTGGATCGCAGTGGGAGAAGGTGGATTTCACTACCCTGAGATCATGACCTGAGCCAAAATCCAGAGTCTGTTGCTCCACCGACTGAGCCACCCAGGCGACCCTATCAGATAGGTCTTTTGCAAATATTTTCTCCCAGCTTGTGGTTTGTTTTTTTTTTTCATTCTCTTGACAGTGTCTTTCACAGAGCAGAAGTTTCTAGTTTTAAGGATGTCCAACTTCTTTCTTTCGTGGATCATGCCTTTGGTGTTGTATCTAAAAAGGCATCACCAAACCCATGGTCGGTCACCTAGATATTCTCCTAGTGTTCACCATTTTTATTGGGTTATCTTATTAATTTTGAGTTGAGGACATTCTTCATACATTTTAGATGTCCGTATTTTGTCAGATATATGTAATGCCAATATTTTCTTGCCGTCTGTAACTTGCCTTTTTTATGTTCCTAATAGTGTCTTTTTAAGAGCAGAAATTTTTATTTTGCTAAATCCAATATATCAATTTTATCCTGTATGTTAATGCTTCTTGTGCCCTAAGACATCTTTGTCTATCTCAACATTGCAAAGATTTTCTCCTAAATGTTTGATGGTTTTAACTTTTACATGTATTTTTTTAAAGATTTTATTTACTTATTTGACAGAGACACAGCGAGAGAGGGAACACAAGCAGGGGGAGTGGGAGAGGGAGAAGCAGGCTTCTCATGGAGGAGGGAGCCTGATGCGGGGCTCGATCCCAGAACCCCGGGATCATGACCTGAGCCGAAGGCAGACGCTTAACCCTCTGAGCTACTCAGGCGCACCCACATGTATGTTGAGGATCAATCTTGAATTAATTTTTGTGTATGGTATGAGATAATTTTGTGATAGTGACCTCAGCCATCTTCCCAGGCCTGGGACAGGTCACACTTGGGCAACCAACACCAGCTGCATGGGGGCTTGGGAACACCAGTAAGTCTTTCTGTTCTCAAATGATTTTTTAAGTCCTGTGGCTTATAATCTCCTAGTTTGGGTTAAGGCTGTCATTAGCCTTCCCATCTGAGTGTGACTTGCCTGGTGAGGCTCCACAGGGCAGGGACGGTGGTGGTGGTGGTAGGGGGCGGGGTGATGGTGATGGAGAGATTGGGTGCAAGCCTCAGAGCCTTGTTTTCTCAAGACAGGGAGAGGCTGGGCCTAGGTCCCTGGGGAAATGGTGATGACACTGTGAGAGAGGAGAAACTCTGCCCCACTGACTCTCTTTTGGGTGCCCTCCTGGGCTGACATCCTGATCTCGAGCTGGTTAGGAAGAAGCACAGGACAAAGCAGACCCTCTGCAGGCGTGGAGCAAGGGAACGAGGGGTATAAGCAGGGTTCTAGCAAGGATGCATCTGGCCTGGACTCTCCTCTGCCTCCCCAGGGAGCTCCTGGGTGACCCATGGGCCTGGGCCCTGCTCCCTGGGAGTGGTACTCCAGCTTGCCTCCCTGCCCCTGCTCCCTGAAAGCCCAGGCTATCTCCTCCCTGACTGCAGAGGCACCAAGGCCTGCCTGGTGGGTGAATCCCTGACTTGGGCCCCCAGACCACTCTTGATGGAATGGTCCTTCCAGCTGGCCCCTTCAAATCCCTGTGTACTAGTGTCCGTCGGTCCCCACATCCCCCTGAAATGCTCTCCTCCACAGCCAAAGGCCCCCCAGCTCTGACTCACCTGCCCGGACCCCAGACACAGTGTGGCTTCTCCCCTCCTCCAGAGCACCAGGTTGGCTCCCTCTCCCAGCCCACACCCCTCCCTTCCTCGCTTGGTAGTTACCTGGATTTTGAACCTCAGCTTCCCAGGGAGAGGCTGGGCCAGCAAACCTGGCTACTGGGCCCCATGCACTGCTCACAAGGGTCAGGACCGCACGGCCTCCAAAGGGTTGCATCTGATTCTGTGTTTGCCCTCACCCACACCTCTCCCAACCCTGACAACCGGTTCCCTCTTGATGGGACACAGGTGGTCCTCTCCAGGCCTCAGCTGAAGCGCTCATTGATTTCATTGATTCCTGCAGTGTATCCATCTTCTCTTAGGACCCGCTACATCCCGAGGCGTCCACCACTGTCCCTGTCCTTGGGCTGCACCAGGGTTGGGAGGAGCCGTGACCCTCCCCTAGAAAAAAGTCAGTCACACATGGGGCACCTGGGTGGCTCAGATGGTTAAGCATCTGCCTTCGACTCAGGTCATGATCCCTGGGGTCCTGGGATCGAGTCCTGCATCGGGCTCCCTGCTCCTTGGGGAGCCTGCTTCTTCCTCTGCCTCTCTCTCTGTGTCTCTCATGAATAAATAAACAAAATCTTTTTTTTTTTTTAAGATTTTATTTATTTGACAGAGAGAGACACAGAGAGAGAGGGAACACAAGCAGGGGGAGTGGGAGAGGGAGAGGCAGGCTTCCCGCGGAGCAGGGAGCCCGATGTGGGGCTCGATCCCAGGATCCTGAGACCATGACCTGAGCCGAAGGCAGACGCTCAACTGACTGAGCTGCCCAGGCGCCCCAGAAATAAGTACCGTTAATTTCCTTGTTTTACACAGGAGAAGGGAGGCACACGACGGCCGTGGCTTGTCTAAGGCCCAAGGTCACACCACTAGGTGGCGGGCCAGGACTGCATCTGGGTGGTCTTGACAGGCTTGGGGCGGGGACCACCCCGCTTCCGCTGCCTTGGCTGTTTCGCTCCCTGATCCCATCCTGTGGAGAGGGGCGAAAAGCCACCTGAGGGGGCCAGGGTGACACTGTGGATTAGTGGTGGAACCGAGGCTTCAGCCAGTGCTAAGGGTGGGGCCGGGACTGGTGGCAGGGCGTGGAGGCCAAGGAGGCCACGTGGCCACAGTTCAGGCTCTGCAGCATGGCCCTTCCCCACAGAGCCTGCAGGAGGTCAGAGTCATGTGCCAAGGGTTCCGTGGCTCCATTCTGTAGGCAGCAGGAAAGGAAGGTGAGAGACACCCAAAGTAGGACAAGGACACTGAAGGGGATCCCAGGTCCCACAACCAAGGCTCTGGGAGTGGAGCAAAATTCCGGGGGCAGGTGCCAACTTTGCAGACACACACACACACACACACACACACACACACACACACTCACCCCCCCACCCCCGACACACACACACAGTTTTCTCTGGAGGCCGACCATGAAAATGTATCCACAGAGACCCAGGGTGATGAGGCCTAGAGAGGGGTGGGTTTCCAGCTGGAGGTGTCAAGAAGGCTTCCTGGGGGCCATGGCTGCTGGCTGGATGGAGATAGGAAAGCCCGGGACCGAGCAGAGGTGCAGGAGGGGAAGCCCAGCATCCGTGGGGGAGAAGAGCTCTGAGATAAGGTGAGGGGCCCTGAAGGCCAGATAGAGAATTTATCCTGTAATCATAGGGTGCCAGACCCTCCAGTGGTCTCTTCCCACGACACTCCAGTGACCAGTGGCCCCACACTCTCTGAGGTGCCCACCCCATCAAGGCACAGACTTATGCCCCTTCTGGGAGATGAGGATTTCCGAGGAGCCCAGGACACCACCTTTGTCGTCTGCTGTGAGCTCTTGAGGATGTGGGTCTGAGTCGGGCTGCACCATGGTCACCTCCAGTGTGGCAGTGTGGGCAGGCTAGTGCCCCGGGGGCTCCTGAAAAGCCTGGCCTCAGCTTTGAGGGGATCCCCTGAGGGTAGGAGCAGGTGGGGCAGGACTTGGGACACCATGGAAGGAAAGCACAGTCACGCTCTCTGTGCAGGCCCGCCACTGGGGTTCAGACCTATCAGTTCATTTCCTGCTCCAGGACACTTGGTTACAATACAGTAAGTACAGGTAGCATTTACTGAGCCCCCACTGTAAGTAAGTCAGGGACTTTGCACTTGTCCTTTCAGCTCCATTAACCTTCACACAAGTCTATGGGAAAGGAATTACCACCCGAACCCCCCACCCCCGCCCCATTCTGAAACTGAGGCTCAGAGCGTTTAAGTGACTGCACCCAGATCACCTGCTCTGAACCATGTCTCAGGGTCCTGGGGGGGTTAGGTGGCTGTGACTGCGGGCTCCCCCACCATGCCTAGGCCCCCCCCCTTTGCAATGTGGCGGTCTCCTGGCAGACAGCCCTCTTTGCAATCCTGTACCTTTAGGTACACCATCACCAGTGGGGGTGATGACACCCCAGGTCTTTTTCCACTATGACTAGAAGGGGCGACAATTGTCTTTGCTTGTCTGTGCTGCCAAGTTACCACATTCAATGAACAAGGGCACGGGGACGGTCGAGGGCTCAGGGCCGGCTGGGTTCTTGCTGTAGAGGTGATGAGCCTTGCGTGACCGAGGGAGGGATGCAGAGGGAACCGAAGCTGGTGGGAGCCAGTGGAAGAGTGGACTGCCCATGGACAGGGGCTGCCACGTGGGGTGGGGGAGGCAGCAAGGGGAAGAGCAGGTGGCCCCCCAGTGGGGTACCAGCAGCCCTCTCTCCTCCCGAGACCCTCCTTCCAGCTCCATGACTCAGATCCTGTCCCTGAGATGTTCTCTGCTTTCAGGGTCTGCTGGGTGCTCATGTGGGCCATATTCCCCCTTGTCCAGCTGGCCTTTCCCTCCTTTGGGAGGTTTTCTTCCCTCCCACTTCTGTGCCCAGCAGCCCTTACCCACTGGACAGTTCTAGGTAATTTTCCTGCAAGCTTCTTTGCTGCAAGTATTTTGCCACATAATTGGCTGTGAGACAGTTTTGCCGTAAAAGATTAAAAAAAATAAATAACTGGTTGAGCTCTTTGGTTTCATCAACTGGTGGACAGTTTGGTTTCAATGCTCCATTGACACAGTCCTCCCGTTTGTATATTACATAAATCTTAGCCCTCGTGATGGTCTATACGGTGGGGCAGAGTATTGAACCAACATTTCCCATAGAACTATGGAACGTCTATCAACGGACGTGTGACAATCCGCCAAAACCAAATAACAGTGTAGAAGCTTTCACAATGTAAAACAAAACCAAACAAAACCAACTAAAACTAAACTAAGACTAAAAATAAATAAATAAAAATAGAACTACCTTACGATCCAGTAATCACACTACTGGGTATTTACCCCCAAAATACAAAAACATTAATTCAAAGGGACACATGCACCCCTATGCTTATAGCAACATTATCTACAATAGCCAAATTGTGAAAGCAGCCCAAGTGTCCTTCGACTGACGGACGGATAAAGAAGATGTGGTATATATATACAACGGACTATTACTCGCCATCAAAAAGAATGAAATCTTAAAAAAAAAAAGAATGAAATCTTGCCATTTGCAAGGATGTGGATAAAACTAGAGGGTACTATGCTAGAGGGTACTTGGTAAGTCAGTCAGACAACTACCATAAGGGATTTCACTCATCTGTGGAATTTAAGAAACAAATGAACAAATGGGGAGAAAAAGAGAGAGAAACCAAGAAACAGACTCCTAACCATAGAGAACAAACTGATGGTTACCAGAAGGGGAGGTGGGTGGGGGATGGGTGAAATAGGGGGTGGGGATTAAGAAGCGCACTTGGATGAGCAATGGGTGTTGTATGGAAGTGTTGAATCGCTCTATTGATTCTAAAGAGAGAGATATCTGTTTCCAAACACTAGGATGCATATTTTTTAAAAAGGTTCTTACTGAACCTGATTAAAACAAAACCTGGGGGCGCCTGGGTGGCTCAGTTGGTTAAGCGACTGCCTTTGGCTCAGGTCATGATCCTGGAGTCCCGGGATCGAGTCCCACATCGGGCTCCCTGGAGTCTGCTTCTCCCTCGGACCCTACCCCCTCTCATGCTCTCTCTATCTCATTCTCTCTCTCAAATAAATAAATAAAATCTTTAAAAAAAATGTGATACGAGATGAATAAAAATAAGACCAAAAAAATGCGAAATACTAGATTTTGAAAACAAGTACATGTAGGTACAATCCGCAAAACAAAACCAGTTATTTGCACAGAATCTCCATCCATTTTATTTTTTTATTTTAAAGATTTTATTTATTTGACAGAGAGAGACACAGCGAGAAAGGGAACACAAGCAGAGGGAGTGGGAGAGGGAGAAGCAGGCTTCCCGCGGAGCAGGGAGCCCAAAGCGGGGCTTGATCCCAGGACCGTGGGATCATGACCTGAGCCGAAAGCAGACGCTTAACGACTGAACCACCCAGGTGCCCCCCCCCCCCCCCCCCCCCACGCGTTTTAAATGTATTCAAATATTTTGTAAAGTCTTGGTAATTTTGTTTTCCATGTTTCATTAGGTCCTTTTTGCTGAATGTCCCTCTTTTACGTTTCTTGATTTTATCTTTTATGGCAACACTGCCTTATGGCCAGTTATGTGGCAGAGATGTTTGCCATGAAAATGCCTGTGGCGAGGATGCTTGCAGTAAGAATGCCTGCCGTGCCACTGAACGTGGCCACTGAGGAAGCCCTCGGCAGCAGCCAGGACCTGCAATGGGGCTGTGAATGACACAAACCCTGACCAGCAGTGCTTTGAGCAGAGAGGGGCTCCTTTTTCTATTGTGACTGAAAGGCAGCTGAAGGGGCCTGGCAGAGCTGTCAGAGCCCCAGGCTCCGCTGGGCTGCCACTTCCTGCTCCTTCGCCTGGGGTTTTTCCAGCTCAGTGTTGCCTGGCATTTGCTGCACACCTGAGGGTCATGTCCAAGTTCTGGGGTGGGGGCAGGAGGAAAGAGGCGCAACCCTGCCTCCATCAGCAAAGCGGCTGCTTCTCCATAAACCCCACACATTGCATGAGCTTCATGTGGCTATGCCTGGTTGCCAGGGGCAGCGAATATTCTTACCAGACAGTCACTGTCAGCGAGGATGAATTCAGAGAGGATCCCAGGCAGGTCAGCCTGCCGACACCGCCCTGTGCACACGTCCTGCTGTTCAGCACATAAGTATCGAGCCCCTATCAGGGCCAAGTGTATTACCTTTCTATTGCTCCTGGAACAAATGACCACAAACTTAGCAGCTTAAAACAACACAGATTTATTATCTCACAGTTTGAGTCAGAAGTCCATCATCAAGTGACCGGGTCTTCTGCTTAAGGTCTTGTACGGCTGGAGTCCAGATGTCTCTAAGTCAACTAGGGAAGAACCCACTTCCAAGTTCATTCAGGTCGTTAGCAGAATTCAGTTCCTTGTGGTCGTACCACTGAGGCTCCTGGCCCCCTTATCTTCCGAGCCAGTAATGGCACACTGAGTCCTTCTCCTGCTTCGAGTCGACTTCCCCTTCTGCCACATCTCACCAAGTCCAGCTGGAGGAAATTCTCTGCTTTTAAGGCTCATGTGATTACATTGGGCCCACCCGGATAATCCATGATGATCCCCCTATCTTAAGGTCTATAACTCTAATTACATCTGTGTAGTGCCTTTTGCCACGTAACATAACATATTCACAGGTTCCAAGGATTAGAGCGTGGACATCTTTGGAGGCCCTCTGCCTGCCACTGAGGCAACGAGTCAGGAGGTGGGCATACAGCAATGGCCGAAAAGAGACAGTCCCCTCTCCTATGGAGCTTACCATCCAGCAAGGAAACACTAACTCAAAAATAGAAATGTGGTGATGGCCTCGAAGGACAGGAGAGGTGCTGGGCACATTACAGGACCACATTACAGCCTGAAGCTCTGGGGCTTTCCCAAGGAACTGAGGCAGGTGAGGGAAAGTGAATGCAAACCGCATTTCAGGACCAATGCGAGAGCCAAGAGCCAGGAGCATGGTACTGAAGGACAGTGCACAAGACTCAGGGAACAAGGGAGGGTGCTGCTAGATGTGGGGCGGGAACTGCTTACCCAGGGCATCGTGACAGTATCACCTCCCATAACAGTGGGGACTCTCATCAGTATTTAGGCCACTTGGTCCTCACAACACTCCTCTGTAAAGTTAGACACTACCATCCTCAAATTACAGGTGGGGAAACTGAGTCTCAGACAGATTAGTGAGGTGTCCAAGCTAGTACGGGGTGGGACGGGGAATGAGATCACCTCCCCAGATGCCCTTCTAGAAAGATAGCACTGACTGCTACTGGGGAGGGTCAGAGTAAATGATAAATAGCTCGGAGGCTGTCCGGATCAGAGAAGACTGCCCCAGGCTACAGAAATAACCTGAAATTTGCAGTGGCTCACCTACAGGGGCATCGCCCGTGTTTGCTGGTCTGGATCCATCTCCGCACATTCCACCATCTCAGAGAACCAGGTGCTGGCTCTTGAATCTTCTGCCTGGAGTCACGCTTATCCCTGCTGTTCACATTTCATTGGGCCAGGCAAGTCATATGGCCAGATCTGCTGCCGGGGGTGGGGGGTGGGAGGCAGAGAAATAGACTCTTCCCCCAGGAAGAGCAGTCTACCATGGTGTTATCAGAGTCCACGCTAGGCCAAAGGTGAAGCCAGCTAACTTAAACTAAGATGGTGGTGGTGAGAGGGGCTGGGATCGGGGTGGGGGGGGGGCAGAGAAGGGAGGTTAAGGGCAACAGTGGAGGGAAGCACATTTCACTGGCAGGCCAACAGGTGTGGGAGGAAAAGTCTCACACTTGATTTGCACACAGGGAACAGGAAGTGCCAAATTGCCTACTGAACCTGGAGGAGGGCCCCGGGCTGGACATGGCATGGAGTGCATCAGACCATCAATGGTAAGGGAGCCCTGGGCGTAAAGTGTGAGAGTGAGGAGGGAGGTAGCCTGGGGCCCAGCCGGAGGAAGCAACACTTGCAGGTTATTTGCACAACCGGGCCATGGGACCTACTTGATTGGATGCTGGCTGGTCCCACAGGCACGAGTGGCCTTGCTATTATCACATGGCCATAGTCAAGGCCAGTGTGTGCTGTGCCCCCTTAACCAGATAGCACCTGCCAAATGCCAAGGAGAGCTCTGTGCCCCCTCCAGAACCCGAGAGAGATCTGCTCCCCAACACAGCACCCTGACCAGCGGGGCTCCTCAGAGGGGGAGTGGGTGGCCGCTTAGCCACAGGCCCTTCTGCCCAGTGATGGCAAGGCCTGCAGGCATGGCCAGGGCCCCAGTCCAGCCACTGCTCTCTCCTCTTCCTGCCGGGTCATGGCTATCTTCATTCATCCATTCGTTCATTCAGCCAATATTTACTCTGTGTCCCTTGTATGCTTGGCACCCACTAGATGCCCCCGAGCAGACGTGAGAAACATGAGTGACTAAATGGCAGGACTAACAAAGAAACGAAAGATAGGCAGATTTCTGGCCGCCGCGGGGAAAACGGCTTTCAGAGGGTGCGTGGGGCCGGGACACAACGCGCGGGGGAGGGGGGGGCAGTCGTCCGCTGGTGATGACGTCACCAGTCGGAAGGCGGCTGCGGCCGCACAGGGGCGGGGCCTCTGCCTGCGGTGGCGCCACCAGTCGGAAGAGACCCGCAGTCGCACGGAGGCGTAGCCTCGCCGGCGGTCGCGACGCAGGAGGCGGGGCCGCGGCCGCCCTAGGGGGCGGTACCGCGCGGCGGTCACGTAGCTCAGGTTCCCGGGCTGCTGCCGGGCGCGCGTCGGTTAGTTCCTGTGCGCCGGTCCCCGCCGCTTCTCCGCCAGCATGCCGATGTTCGTGGTGAACACCAACGTCCCCCGCGCCTCCGTGCCGGACGGGCTCCTTTCCGAGCTCACTCAGCAGCTGGCGCAGGCCACCGGCAAGCCGGCTCAGGTTTGCCGGGAGCGAACAGGGCGAGGGGGTGCCGGCCGGACGAGGTGGTCCCGGGCTGGGGGGCGGGGGAGGCGACTCCGGGTTGAGGCTGTGGACGGGGAAGGGACGGGGTGGGGGGTTGCCCGGGGCCCGGCGAGGTCTCTCGGGCCGCCTGACGGCACCCCCTCTCCCCACAGTACATCGCGGTGCACGTGGTCTCAGACCAGCTCATGGCCTTCGGCGGCTCAAGTGAGCCGTGCGCGCTCTGCAGTCTGCACAGCATCGGCAAGATCGGAGGCGCGCAGAACCGCTCCTACAGCAAGCTGCTGTGCGGCCTGCTGGCCGAGCGCCTGCGCGTCAGCCCGGATAGGTGGGTGGGGCGGCGGGGGTCACCGAGAGGCGCGGGGGGGGGGGGGGGGGGGGCCCGCAACCCCCTGAGCCTGGCTTCCACGCCCCGCAGGATTTACATCAACTACTACGACATGAACGCGGCCAACGTGGGCTGGAACGGCTCCACCTTCGCGTGAAGACCACGCCTGCCCGACCCGACCTGCACCAGGCCCTGCCACCCCGCAATAGTATGCCCACTTCGCCCCCCCCCCAGCGACCTCCACCCCCAAGTCGAGATAAATAAACGGTTTGGAGGCTGCATCTGCCTCGGGCTTCCTTGGCTTTCGGAGGAGTGGGTGCAGGGCTGGGACAGTGACCTGGGAACCGAGGCCGGGAGGGTTGCCCCCTTGGAATCTACTGTTACGGTCCTTTCTCCTAGTTTTGCCCCGTCAGAGGCCCCAGCCTTGATTGGCATCCTGCCCGGGGCCACAGACCCAGAAATCAGACTAAAATCGGAGCCTCCCATTCAACTTGAAGCTTTGCCCTCCCAGGGCAGGCTCCTGATTCTGCCCTTGCCCGGAACCCAGAGTTGAATCCATTCCCGCCCACAGGGGCAAGGCAACCACGTGGGCTCCTGCTGGCTGGCTGGGGAAGAAGAGTGGGAGGTAGAGGTGGGGATCAAAATCTGATTGGCCTGAGGGGTTGGAGAGTCCCTTGGTCTGGACCTTTCTCCCAGCGCCACCATCCTCCATCTTCCAGATGGGTACAGGGTACCTGGGAGAGAAAGCCTTCCCCGCTGTGCCACAGGGTCAAACCCTGCTAGGCTGATGCCCTAGTTTCTTGACCTAGAAAGTCCCGTTGTTTTGGAACTTTGGGACAGTTTTCCAGTGGGGATGGGGAGGTGCACAGGAGACAGTCGGTGGTTATACTGCCCTGTCTGCCCCAGAATCTGGGCTCTGGTCTCCTCAGGCACCCAGGTCACCACCACAGCAGTTCCTGGAGACAAGACGTGACCTATAGTTTTGGTGCCATTCATGTTTACCGAACAATGGCTCTGGAAAGCCTTCAGGTGTTAGTCAACCCTGCAGTGGAAGGTCCTGGCCATGGGGGCACTGTCAACAACAAAATCAGTATCAAGGCACAATGTGCCGGGAGTCTAACTGGTCCTAGGGCCCTCCAGCCAAGGGCAGGGGCTCCCCTGTGGGGGTGGGTGACAGGGCAGTGGGCAATTCTGCGCCCACACTTGGGCTGTAGGGGCCTCAGCTTCCTTGCTGCTTCCCAGAGCAGGTGCCCTTGCACTAGAACGCCTTGGTAGCCTACAGCGTGAGAGGCTCCATGGGCCCTGGCAGCAGCTCCTTCCAAGTGAGCCCCAGCTACTAGCCCTGGGAATTCATGTGCCTGAAGCTGGCCCAGGTCAGCCAGGGAGGACCAGCTCAACCCTTCCTGCACTGCCTGGCCTGTGGGAGAAGTCAAGTTCATTTCACCTGCTTGCACAGGGAGGGGGCTCCTCTGCCTACATGAAACCCCATTCCTGGGGTCTCAGGAGAGGTGGGGGCCTCACTTCTGGACTCCTGCTGGCTCTGCGCCTTTGGAACCCCTTGCTCTTTCTTGCTCAGCCTCTAGTAGACCAGCTTATCTTAGATGGAAGATGGTTTTTAATTTTTTTTTTAAGATTTTATTTATTTATTTGACAGAGACAGCGAGAGCAGGAACACAAGCAGGGGGAGTGGGAGAGGGAGAAGCAGGCTTCCCGCTGAGCAGGGAGCCCGATGTGGGACTCGATCCCAGGACCCTGGGATCATGACCTGAGCCGAAGGCAGACGTTTAACGACTGAGCCACCCAGGCGCCCGAAGATGGTTTTTTAAAAACACTGAATTTAAGTGAATTTGCTTTCGAAAGTTGAGGGGCTCTGGGGGAAAGGGTTGCTGCTGGGCCAAGCCTTTGGAGGCTGTTACTGCCCTTCTGACATTGGGACTGAGGAACAGGCCTGCCTTTTGAGCCACAGGTGGTGACGGGCCGCCTTGTGTGTGTAGAGAGGCCTGGGGCGTGCGGTGGCCACGGGCTCCTTCCTTGAGATGGCTATCAGTGGTCCAGCCCCTGCAGCACTCACCATCCCTGCATGAGTCACCTCTGCGGCATCACCATGAACATCACTGTGCCCATCCCAGGCTTGAAGCCAAAGACATACTTGTCCTCTGATTACGGCAACCTCAGAACAACCCAGGCCCCAGGGCTATGGAGCCCAGTCAGCCGGCACTTCACACGGGGATCTACTCCCTCCCTCCCTCCCTCTCCCATCAGGGAATTTTTGGCAGTTTGTCCTCTTGAGCTAGCCCATCCTCACTTACCAGCTTGCTAGTCGAGATGCTTAAGGACTGCTCTGCTTCTCAGTCTAGGTCTGGGGGGTGGGGGTGGGGGGTAGTCTCCCCTTCAACCCCATGTCAACTCAGGCCTAGGTAGCAAGGATTTATTTCCAGAGAATAGTAGTAGTGATGGTTGGGGCCACGTTTCAAAAGAGGAAGGAAAGTCGGTTCAAGGGAATCTGGAAGGGTGTTTGCCCATCTTTGGGGGTGGAGAGGGGATGCTCCTCTTCCACAAAGATCCTCTGAGGGTCTTGACCCAGCTCCCTCAGTGAAAGGGCTGGGGAGCCCCATATCTGTGTCCATGCAGGGTTGGGGGTGGAAGGATGGTGGCATGGCTCCAGCTAAAGCCAGAAGGTCTCCTGCCTGGCTTGTGAGCTGGGGCCTCCATGGGTCTGAGCACCTGCTGCTCCCACCCCAGCCCTGGCCTTTGTCACAAGCCCTCAGCTCCCATGTGACCCCTGCTCCCAACGCAGAACCTTTTTCCTCTGCTGGCTGTGTGCAGACCTGCCATTTGTGTCTGCTTCTCAGATTCTGCACCATAGCTGGTCAGGAGAGCGCAGGGGCATGGGTCTCCACGAGTATGGAGCCCAACTCCCTCATTTCACAGATGAGGACATCGACCCCAGCTGGCCTGGCCACCTCCCAGGATTCAGCCACACGTTACCCCTAGTACTCCCAGTTAGGGCTCACCTTGTGGTCTCACATGAGCAATGGGGGTCTCCCAGGGCTGAAGGTGCAGACAAGACAGTCTGGGCTTCCGCTCTGTTTGGGAAGGCCAAAGCCCACAACCAGGAGGGCTGAGCACAGCCTGCTGCCCCCACCCCACCCCCAAGAAACTGGGGAGTGTCAGGCTGAGGCCAACTGGGGCATCAAGGCAGTGGCTCCCTGGAATCCATGGAAAAGGTGGGGCATCTATGAGTCAGGAACCCCCTTGTTTGGCCCTGCCCACCACGCTCCCAAGTTCCCTGGAACCGGCAATGCCCCTTAATGCCAAGAAAGGCTATGGCTACATCCCATTCAAGCCATATCCTGCCCCCCCTCAACCCAGTCATGCCCTGCCCAGCCCCCTTTATTCCAAAGTGTGGGCTCCGGTGCCCACTAAGCAGCCTGTCCCTTCCTTAAACCCCAGTGGCTGCCCCAGGGCATCCTTGAAAAAAGCTGCAGAAACTCATTTCCAAATAATACGTCAAAGTGAAGTGTGGAACAGAATGGGGGCGGCGGTGTCCACAATAGCCAAACTGTGGAAAGAGCCAAGATGCCCATCGACAGATGAATGGATAAAGAAGATGTGGTATATATACACAATGGAATATTATGCAGCCATCAAAAGGAACGAGATCTTGCCATTTGCAACGACGTGGATGGAACTGGAGGGTGTTATGCTGAGTGAAATAAGTCAATCAGAGAAAGACATGTATCACATGACCTCACTGATATGAGGAATTCTTAATCTCAGGAAACAAACTGAGTGTTACTGGAGTGGTGGGGGTGTGGGAGGGATGGGGTGGCTGGGTGATAGACATTGGGGAGGGTATGTGCTACGGTGAGCGCTGTGAATTGTGCAAGACTGTTGAATCACAGATCTGTACTTCTGAAACAAATAACGCAACATATTTTAAAGAAAAAAGAAAAAGAAGAAGATAACAGGAGAGGAAGAAAAGGGGAGTATGTCAGAGGGGGAGACGAACCATGAGAGATGATGGACTCTGAAAAACAAACTGAGGGTTCTAGAGGGTAGGGGGGTGGGGGGATGGGTTAGCCTGGTGATGGGTATTGAGGAGGGCACGTTCTGCATGGAGCACTGGGTGTTATGAACAAACAATGAATCATGGAACACTGCATCAAAAACTAATGATGTAATATATGGTGATTAACATAACAATAAAAAATTAAAAAAAAAAAAAGAATGGGGGCGGCGGGACACAGACTGCCTCCTGCTCTCCATCATCCCTCCAGTGGTACCATGTCATCTGCCAATAAAAACCTGACTGTCCTCAGCCACTGTTTTCGAGAGAAGGCCGGCCCTGACAGCCTCCGACCTCACCTTGCAGGTGCTGTTCCTTCTGCATGGAATGCCTGTCCCATCTGCCCACTTTGAGCCCCACGCCATGACTTTCTGGAAGGAAGCCCTCCCTGAAGCCACCCAGTGCAGGATGACACCAAGGCCCCTCCGCTTCGGCCTAGGCCTTGTGAGCTGGGGTTTCTCTTCCTGTATCCCCCAGCAGCCTGTGCGCATGGCGAGGTGGTGGCCCCTAGCTCTGACTTTTGGGCCCATGCCGCAGGAGCCTCTCAGAGCTGGTCTGTTCTGGAGAGCCGGGCAATGCAGGCTTTCTCCCCAGCCTCCCATCCTGTCACCCCCACCCCCACCCCCACATGCCTTCATTGCAGAGCCCCCACTGCTCCCTCCCCCAGCCTCAGGAGACCCCTGCCCTCAGGGCCACCTCCCCTCTCTCCACCACTTTTGGGAGCCAGGGCTAGGCGAAGGGGCAAGGTTAGCAGGTAGCCTATGCCTGGACTTGGGTCTTGATAAATTGTGAAGCCCCTTCCTTGGGTGGGCAGAGAAAAGACCAGGGGGTGTGGGCAGGTATCTTCAAGGTAGGCCCCATCCAGAGCTTGGAGGTGCCCATGGGGAAGGAGGGGGTAGGGCTGAAAGGGGGCAGGGCACATGGCCTCTGCAGGAATAGGAATGCAGCTGAAATGTTCACTGTGGACTCCAGCCCACACCGAGGGGCCCACCAACCACAGGAGCTGGTGGGTCAGACCATGGGGCTTACCCTACTGCCTCGAAAGCACTAAGTAGAAATAGTGCAGTTTTCTGGGGGAGGTCAGTTGACCGCCCCCCTTCCCCAGAGATTAGGAGGTTTCCAACGTTTCTGGGCTACTATCTTCCTTGACTTCTTGCCCCATTGGGCAACTAAGTGTTGGCCCCCAAAACTGTGTTTCTGTAAAGCTTTCTCTTGCCGGCCCAGCTCCCTTCCCAGCTGAGCGGTTGCTAAACCAGATCCCAACCCTCCAGGCTTCCCAGAGAGAATTCCAGAACTAGGGTGAAGGGGGAGGGGAGGGGTGTGGCACAATGCAGACCCACCAGCCATTTGCCCAGATTTCCCCTCCTTGTTAAGTGAGCCCACCTCTCTTCTGTGTTTGAAGGGCACAAAAAAGAGACAAAAAGCTGTGAGTTTTCGGAAATTGGCTCTGTCCCCTTGCTCCTGGAACCTGAGTCTCCCGTCTCGGAACAATGGGGTCTGGCCTCAATATGCCCATAGGTCTAACACCGAAGACAGGGCTCCAAATCCAAAAGCTACAAGTGAGAAGTCTCAGGCCCCTTGTTTCCCTATGACTGCATCCCCCACCCCAATGACCGGTTTCCTGTGTACCTAATTTTATTCTCATTTTAATCAGTGATATCTTTACAGGGCTCCAATTCAAAGCATTCCAAGGATCCCCAGAGAGAAGGCTCCCTCCCACTCCCTCCCTCCACAGGATTAGCCTCTCAGAACCTCTCCCCCATATTTTCTGCATGTGCAAGCAAATATGCATAACATCTCCTTCCAGTGGTAGCATATCCTAGGCTAGTTTTGCACTTTACTTTTCTTTTTCTTACACTTGAAAATTTATGTTAGTACCTGAAGAATCTCCAGGATTCCCTTGTTTAGGGCCAGCCACAATTCCTTTCAACTAGTCTCTGTCCTGAACGGTTAGGCTGTTTCCAGCCTTCCATTCTCAGCTCTGATATACTGAACTGAACATGTGTAAGTATATCTGTAGGATAGGCTCCTGGAAGTAGAGTCGTCTGGCCAAGGGCAATGCTGTTTTAATATGACCTGACGTCCTGCTTAGAGGTGGGGCTTCTGGTACCACCCAGCTGGGTGAGGGAGGCTCTCCCAATCCAGGTTTTGACTTTGGGCCACCTGATGGGGAAAATGCTTTTCTCTCCAGCCAGATGGTTTTAATTTACCTCTTACTATGAAGTTGAGCTTCCTTTCACAGTGTCAGTGGTCATTCCCTTTTCCTTTTCTGGGGACTAAGTCAAATCCTCAAGCCCATTTTCCCACGGGATTGGTTTTTTTTGTTTGTTTTAAAGCTCTTTATATATTAGAGAAATTAACCCATTGTCATGAGTTGCACATATTTTTCCCAGGTTGTCATCTGGATTTTGACTCTGGGTCGACGCAGGAGACACATTGCTTATCAGCCTAGTCTGGGGATTTATGTCACTCCTGGGTTTTCCCCACTCCATGATTATCAAACTAATTTGCCCTGGTTTCTTTCAAGACGTCATGTAAACTTGTTTTCACATTGATGTTCTTGCTTCTGGAATTTCCCCTGTGTCAGGTCTGAGGTATGGCTCCATCTATTTTTTTTTTTAATTTTTTAAATTTATTTATTAGAGAGAGAGAGAATGAGAGATAGCACGAGAGGGAAGAGGGTCAGAGGGAGAAGCAGACCCCCCGCCGAGCAGGGAGCACGATGTGGGACTCGATCCCGGGACTCCAAGATCACGACCCGAGCCGAAGGCAGTCGCCCAACCAACTGAGCCACCCAGGCGCCCCACTCCATCTATTTTTTTAATCTTTTTTTTTTTTTTTTTCAAGTGGGCTCCATGCCCAAGGTGGGGCTTGAACTCACCACCCTGAGATTGAGAGTCACATGCTCTACCGACTGAGCCAGCCAGGTGCCCCTGATCCATCTTCACTATAGCCACACCTACCTGTCTGTCCCCTCACCATCTGCTAAATTATCCAACTTACCCCACTGATGAAATGCCACTTTTTTTCCTAATGAAATCTGCTTTGTACTTGGGTACAAAAGCTTTCGATTCTGTTTCCCTGAGGAGTCCGCTGGATTTCCTTTGTAACAGATGGAGCTTGTTTGCAGACTGCCCGGCACCTGGGAGGGGAAATCTTATCCTGACCCTCCCAGGGCCCTCCCTCCTCCAGCTCCGCCCCAGTGCCCTCAGTTTCCCCCACAGCCTGCCTTCCCACCTGCCAAATGTCCACCTTTCTTTTTTTTTTTTTTTTTAAGATTTTATTTCACAGAGAGACACAGCGAGAGAGGGAACACAAGCAGGGGGGGTGGGAGAGCGAGAGGCAGGCTTCCCGCTGAGCAGGGAGCCCGATGCGGGGCTCGATGCGGGGCTCGATGCGGGGCTCGATCCCAGGACCCTGGGATCATGACCCGAGCCGAAGGCAGACGCTTAACGACTGAGCCACCCAGGCGCCCCAAATGTCCACCTTTCTTGCTGTCTTGGAGGGACTTTGCCCATTGTGTCCATTAGACAGCCTGCAAGAGCACAAGGACCTCAGATGTCCAGAGGATCATGTGGACAAAGTGTTCTCACAACACGTGGATGCTGTCAGCAATAAACAAAAAAGCTACAACAAATTCCAAAGTTTTCGACTTGGCTTATGAATTAGGAACTCTGGCAGGTGCCAGATTCCTCCTCCCTTATGCCAGCAGGGGAGGCAATGCCCATCTACAATGGTTATTTTAACATATGATCCTCAAAGATGGTATGAATTTCAAAGTGTCCTGGACCTTCTCGAAGATAGGGAAAAAAAACAATGTGACAGTCAGGACCTCTACAAAGAAGAAAATCGGGTGGAACTCTGTCAGAACCTTCCAGGTTTTCTTCAGGACAACACTTGACTTCAGATAGTGAGTGTCCTCTTTTGCTCTCTGAGAACTCAGAAGATAATATTCTTGGCTTATAAAATAAGGCCATTTCCATCTTGTTCAGAGAGAATTGAAAAGACCCTTTGGACTGAATTCCTTTCGACTCTTAAAATTCTGGCGAATACCCAGACTTCCACTCCAACATTGGGTCTGGAGGGAAAGGGGAACCCGGAGCCAGACCCCTTCCAGGGAGCACTGAGCTTTGGAGAAGAATGTGACTGAATCCACCAGCCAGAAGGTGGAGCTGATGAAGATCAGGTGACATTGCTCCTGAGCGTCCTGTTTGGGGAGCCAGACTGAAGAGAAAAGACAAGAGGAAGCAGCCAGATAAGAGGTGGACGAAGCTTCCCCTCAACCTTCTGCATTCAGACCGTAACTTGGAATGCCTAGTCCTCTCGGACAACACACAAACAGGGGACAACACACAAGCAGGGCCATAAAGCTTTATGACAAGAGGTGAGTGGCTCTGAGCCTTTGAACCCCATCCATCCACAAGGCTTCTCCTCTAACAGCAAAGTACGAATGAGAGTTGTGTACCAAGAAAGGTTCTGGAAAGGAGCCAGCCCTGTTTCCAGGAATAAATCCTTCAGTGTTGGGGTGATTCTTTAGTGAGTTGCCGCCAGTCAAAACAAAACATAGCTATACGAGGCAGAAAGTTCAGTCCTTGCAGTCCCTCTATTGCCATTTCAAAGTGTAGAGAAGGATCACCTGTGTGTTGACTGAAGGATGCCGGTGATCATGAGTGGATTTAAAAAAAGCCAAAGAGGGCGCCTGGGTGGCTCAGATGGTTAAGCATCTGCCTTCGGCTCAGGTCATGATCCCGAGGTCCTGGGATCGAGTCCCGCATCGGGCTCCCTGCTCCTTGGGAGCCTGCTTCTCCCTCTGCTTCTCTCTCTCTCTCTCTCCCCCCCTCTGTCTCTCATGAATAAATAAATAAAATCTTAAAAAAATAAAAAAAGCCAAAGAAGGACATGAGAGAAGGGTGTGAATTTATACAAGTTTAACATCTTGAGCCCACGAGGAGTTACTATAATAACGTATTTACCAGACAAGCAAGACAAAGAATATTTAGAATATGTGCATTGAGTATTGATGCAGAAACGGACATTTTTCAGAATAAGATATGACTTTACAGATATCAGATAGACGAGGACTTCATACATAGAAAGAAGATGGGTTGGAGGTGGGGTAAAGGAAACACGTGAACAATTGGCGAATAAGTTGCCCTGTCCCTAGGAATAAACCCCAGATGTACAGATTTCTAGAAAACAGACACACTGGGGGTCACTGAAGGGCTAAATAAAATGGAGGGACCATTTATTGTAACGATGTGACTTCTCCCCAGTCTGGTTTATGACTCACAGTCCCACTAGAAATGCCCACATTTCAATGGAATTTGAGAACCCAATTCTACCATTTACATGTGAATTCAAGGGACCAATAGGAGCCAAAACATTTTCTTGAAGAAGACAAGGTGGGAGGACTTGCTTTCCCCATAACAAGGTTTGTTATCGAGTTCCAGAGTTCTGTAATCAAGGCAAAGTGAAATCAGCATGGGGGCAGACAACCAACCAATGGAAAGAAGAGAAATCCCAGAAGCAGAGCTCTCCACACATATAAGGACCCGATACGTGATCAAGGCCGCACTGAGGTCTATGTGAAGGGAAGCATTGTTCAATTATGGGGGCTTGGCAGGTGACTGCCACACCACACGGGCAGAAAGATCAGACTGGATCCTATTTCACATCCACACACAAATCAGCTCTCCGTGAAATAAAAGCCATAAAGAAAAGATCACAACAACCTTAAAGGATCGTATAAGAGAACATCATCTTACTGATTCCTTAAATGAGATACACAAAGCACGCGTGATTAAGGAAAAGACGGACACCTTTGACCTTATATTAGTAAAACACCATGAACAGAAGGAAAAGCCACGCCAGCTTTTGCAACTCATGTGATTGACAAAGGGCTCATAGCCAGAAGATATTTTTTTAAACTCCTACAATAGACAACCAATAGACAACCCAATAAAAAATTAGCAAAAGACTTTAGCGGTCACTTCACAAAGCAGAATATCCAAATGGAAAAGGTGCTTGACCTCAGTAGAAGACAGGGACATGTGATGGAGGCCACTGCAAGATACCACTAACCGCCCATCGCGGTGGCTATAATTAATACGCCCACAGTCCCACTCCTGGGTATATATACTGTAAAGAAACTCGTATCTGGACACCAGATGTCCACCAAGAATAGAATGGATAAATAAGTTGTGGTATATTTATGTGCCGGAATACGACGCAGCAGTGAAACAGGTAAGCAATTGTTACACATATCACCACGGATGAGTCTCACAAGCATAGGATGTTGAGCAAAAGATGCAAGATACAGTTAATACGAGCTCATTTATTTAAAGTTCAAAAATAGGGAATGCCAGACTTCGTGGTTCAGACGTCGGCGCCTTGTGGGTGAAGCTGTGATGGAGGTCAGGAGACCGTCCCCGTCACAGTCAAGGACGGTGGTGTCCCCGAGGAGGAGGGAGGGCGGAGACTGGCGCGGGCGCATGCGCGGCGGTATTTTTTTCCTTGTTCTCATTCTCACAAGTGTCTGTGTTGCATTTGTTAAACTGTTATGCATTTTTCTGTGTGTATGTTGTACTTCGATCATTGCGCACACACACAGAACAGAGGGAAGAACACGGCCAGCATACCAGACAGAGGTGCCGCCCAACAGCTGCATCCCTCTGAGACCTTGTCCCCACTGCGTGCCATGCCAAGGGCTGCCCCCACTTCGCTGCCGTCTCCCCGGCCCTCCCCCAGCCTCCCTGAGCTTCTTGCTACTGGTGTTCCTGCTAGGGTTCAGGGGGCTCTGCCCCCTCGTCTCCTCACGTTTCCCTGTGAGCTTTTTCCATCCTTGGAGAAACCCTCCAGGACCCCCTCTGCACCCCTGAACTGCCCGGCTTGGCCCTCCTGGGCCTGCTCCGCAGTGTGCCTGCCCTCCGGCACATGCCAGGACTGCCCCAGCTGCCGCGCCGCAGAGAGGCCCCGAGGTGGGACTTGGAAGAAGACAGTGTTCTGTTTAGGCCCCCTTAAGCCCAACATCTTGTGCACTGGCTTTGAGCTTTGAGTCCACACCAGTGAAGTCGTGGGAGTTGCCTGGTGTGTTCGTGGGAGCTTCCTACGGACCACACCGGCTTCTGGCCTTGGTTGTTCCCCACAGTCTCTGGTGCTGGAAGTGGTCCAGGGGTTGGCGTCGAATTCCTGGTGAGAGGCCCTCCCCGACCGCATGAGCAGGGTCCCATGTCAGGGTCTGGTGCTTTGGGGGCAGTCACAAGCTCACAGCTGTGTGCTTTAATTAGCAAGGCCTCAGCAAGCCTTGGCCGTTGGGGTTTGGTGAGCAGAGGCAGGCCTCCAGAGAACCTTGACCTGTTCCAGAGGCAGGTCCAGGGGGCTTGCTGAGGCTGGGCTGGGGTAGGGGCGGGGTGTTCTCAGGTAGGTCACGTGTAGGCACTTTCAACTGCATAGTGCACCTGGGTGGGAATCTTGGGCCACACAAAGGGAGGTGGTAGCCTGGTAACCGATGAGTTCTGCTAGCACAGGGGCTATGGAGGGTCCCTCCTGCATCCTCCAAGTACATCAGAAGCTCTGGAGGATTAGTCCCCTGAAACTGGGAGACTGAAGGCCCGGATGCACCCACTGAAGGGTGGTGGTTTGTTCATGGACGGACGCATTCAAAGGAATTAGGGCCCTTCAGAGAATATGCCACTTTCTTGCATTGAGATAGAAAGACAGCTCAGTGAAATCACTGCACACCCCAAAGCTAGCAAGGCCGTGCAAAACCTTGTGCTGGGGGCTGTCTGTCCCAGGCAGTCAGGGTTTCTCAGAAGATCCAGAAGGAACTGGAATGGTTTGAAAAACATGCCACAATCTTACTCTCAGAACAGGAGCAGTGGGAAATGAGAGAGACCAGCTGTGGAAGAGGAATGTCCTCAGGGTGTGAGGTGTCAGGAGACTGGCAAGTCCCCTGCTGAAAAGGGAGGGTGGAGGTTTGGGGAAGAGGCAAGACCTCCCTCCCCCTCCCCCTGGCATCCCCCTCCCCGACCCTCCCCCTGCCCTAACCCAACACACAGCCACCTGGGAGCCAAGTGACCCAGAACACTCTTGAGGGGTTGGCCCATGCCGCAGGCAGGAACTCTGTTAAGATCTAGAAGCCATCCCATGAGCCTGGCAGCTCTGAAGAGGCCACAGAGGATCTGAGCAAATTCAAGGACAGAAGATCAACATCAAATACTGAGGTTTGGCATGCGTTTTGGGTGGGGGTCTGGGGACTGCTCAGACCTTTAGGGAGTATGTTTTAAAATGTATGGGGTAGGCTCAAGGAAGGTTCTGCTGAGCCCTCCTGCCCGGGGGAGGGCAGACCTAGGCGTCAGAGGCTAGCTGAGTGGCCACTGGCTGGCATCCCCTGGGTGGAGCCATGAGAGTGTCTCAACAGTGGATACTTGTGACGAACTCGAGATTGACTTTTTTTTTTTTCTATTGCCATAGGAGACCCCAAGAGACAAAGTCTAGAGGAATAGGTCAGAAAAAAAGTACAAGTTTGGGCCAGAGAGCAAAAAGGAAAAGGAGGGAAGGCACCGGAAGCCAACCAAAGCAGTTAGCCCTCTGTGTGGTGAAGAAAAGGGATTTTAAACCAACGCCAGGAGCCAGCACAATGCAACTGCTAGAGGCTCAGCCGAACCATCCTGGAGCCGCCAGCTGTAAACAGTGTGAGTGTGAGGAAGCACACAGTGGAGACAGATCCTGGCTCCCTGGAAACTGTGTTGCAAAAATAAATGCCACTCAAGGCCAGAAGTGTCCCAAATGGAGGACAGCTAGTGTCTTGAGAACCAATGGGGCAGAGCGGCAGATCCCTGGCCCTTGGTTCTGGAACCTGCTCCACGTGGGACATTGCCCACATGGGCAGGGAGTTCAGCACTGGGCCGAGCCCAGACTCAGAAACCGTGTCATGGGGCAGAGCTCAGCGCTGCGCACACAGGGAAACGGAAATGACAAAGTTTCGAATATACTGGTAGAAAGAAGATACGCCTCGGAGGAGGAGGAGGGTGGAGGTTGTCGCCTGCCCCACCTAACACGGTGGAGGGGGCTAAAGCTACCTCTCCACTAGGTCAAACTCCCAGGCCGTGGTGTCTGGGCTATCACTCTTTTCTGTCCATTTTCCATCATTTGCTGGGGCATTTCTACCAGGGCCTGGAGGCAGTGGGAAGAGGTGCCTACATGGGGCTGATCACTGGATTCTGGGGACAGCCGGCAGCCTGCAGCCCGCCCTAGGGATGTCCCTGTGGCAGGCAGGCCTATGAGGGTGTCACCATCTATTTCATCCTAGTAACTCAGGGTCTTTTAAAAGCTCAGCACAGGACAGAGTCTAATTAAAATGCTGGGATGTGGAGAAGGACCCTATTCCTGGAGCCACCCACCCCTTGTGTGCCTGCTGGGGTGGGGGGTGAGGCTGGGCACGGAGCCTCAGGCAGTTAACACCCCTGGGCTTCTATAGCCAGCGAGGCTCTTTGTGAATTGCTTCGGGCTTTCATCCTTTGCCCTTAAGACTTCGGTTTTTATTTCTTTGAACTTGAACCTAAAAGGGCAGGGAATTTTTTTTTATTTGAATTTCACCCTAGGAAATTCATAATGAGAGAGGGCATTTCTACGTTGACTTTCTTACTAGTGTATCTTTGTCATTTTATCTCTTTGCACAACCTCTGAGCCACATTTGGTCTTTGAGGTTGGACCTAATTTAGGATGGGAAAGAGTAGGGAGAGAATTTTTAGTTTGGGGTCCAATAACGCTGGGTTCTCACCCATCTTAAGGCCTAGGAGGGGGGATCTAAACTAAACCCCCAAATCAGGAGTGGATGGAATGGGTCACGGCCTCCCCGTCCCTAGGGGACCTTTTCATTCCCCATCCAGCCTCACCCTCCACTCTGCTCAGCAAGCAGCAGCCGTATCACGGACCCACGAGTTTGGGAAAAGAAAGTGGACCAGTTCAATTCATCTTCTTCGGGTCCCCTCTTGGGGTCTGGCCTGCCTTGCCATGGGCCAAGGTGCCAAGGGCCTAGGGTGCCTTGGAGCCACCCTGCAGCTGGGTCCTTGGGCAGTGGCGACATCTTGATCTGTGGGCCTTGAGCCTGAAATGAACCTTCGGCTTTACAATCCCCTGTTGAATTGGACCCCTTGGCTCCTCGATGCCTGGTCCAGCCGTACGGCCTCCCTGTCACGGTCTCTGTTGACTGTCCTCCTGCATGCACTTTTTTTGGGGGGGAGGGTTCCTCATCCTGGTTCCTTTCCCTGGAGCCCCTTGCAGAAGCAAGCTGGGCTACCCCAAACAGCTGGGATCTGGCTAGACCAGAAGAGCAACTCCTCAGTTTTCCAGGCTTCTCCAACAGGCCTTGGCCAGTCGGGGCTTGGGTCCTGGAGTGCCCACAAACAGCTCAGAGTTTCTGACTTCGCTGTCAGTGCTCTCTCGGGGAGCAGCCACCTGCACCAGGGTGTGGAAGGTTGTCAAGCAGGGCCACTCCTCCTAAGGCAGGGTCAGCTTTGAGTAAAGGCTAGGGTGATTTTCCCAAAGAGGCAAGGCCCAGGCCTGGGTTCAGGGCCGCTGACTCTACTTTCCCCCTTTGGCCAAAAGGATTGCAAGAGGGTCCTGTGTGAGTGGCCTTTCCCAAATTCCCAAGCAATTTCCCCAGCAATTTCCCCCACATCACCTCCTGTTATCCTCACAACAACCCTGTGAGGTAGGTCTTAGCAGCTCTACTTTAAAGGGGAAACTGGGGCCCAGAGAGGTCAAGTAGGAGGCTTCTCCCAGGGTCACACAGCAAATTAACGGACAGTGCTGGGCAGTACTGCCCTCAGGCACAGCAGCAGGGAGCGAGCCCGCCCTCAGGCCCCCACAGCTTTGCACTCTCCTCCCACTGCCCTTCCAAGCCACCACCTTTTCCTTTTTTCCAATTCCTCTTCTTCTATGCTTTCTCTCAGCTGTTTTCCGTCCCCTGCTGCTATGTATTTTTTATACTTGCGGATGAGTGGTCTACAGCTTCATTCGACAGTCCTGTTTCAGAACAGGCCGGGGACAAGGGAGCTGGCACGGGGATCTGAAAGGACCCTCTGGGACCCTAACTGGCTTTTCTGGCCCCCACCCTTTGCCCTTTCAGGAAGAGCACCTGTGGTTCAAAGGTCAGCTTGACTACCTCCCTGTGTGAGAGAGAGAGAGAGAGAGAGAGCGAGCAGGGTGGGCTCAGCAGGGAGAACCCTGCTCAGAGATAAGGACCCTCTTCCTGTCCAGAGGATGGTTCTTTGAGGTGTGTGTGTGGGGGGGGTCCAATCCCAGGAACTTCCCTGCTGTGTGTGTGGCAGGTGAGTGGGGTGAGGTAGCTTGTATGTCAATGCAAAATTAGCCAAAATTAAGAGTGAACCAGCCAGCTCCCAGGATTGTTCAAAGGCTTGTGCTAGCTTCTCTTGAACTCTCCAGGGGCTAACCTTGAGCCATGCACAGCTGCAGTTATTTGGAGCGGAGGTGGTAAAGGTCAGGGCCTCTGTCTGCCCACTGAGGGGCCCCAGCAATACTTTCAGTTGTGACATGTGTTGGGGAAATTTGCAGAATTTTTCCAAGTTGGTGGAGGGCCACTCACTCTTTCGGTTGCAAATTCTGTCACACATGTCCTGTGGGAGGAGCTGTGGGGGTTTTGGGTGTGGCTAGGGCAGGGGAGGGGGAGGGAGATAAAACTGGGTGGATCCTTAATGGGTTGAGTGGGATTATTTATGTGCTTTGAAGTCACTCGTGGGTCTACTTAATTACAGCTATCTTAGCTCATAAATGGCTTCCAGGGACATTTTTTGCCAAAGGAAAGATGGAATTATCTTTCTAATCACTCTGTAGGAAATATTACAATATCGTTGTCACATAAAGGTGATCAGCAGTCAAAAGATATGGGAGTAGGGAATATTTTCAAGGTGAAGCTGTGTCTGGCAGTTAATAAAAATGTCAGGATGTTCTTGACTTTGTGATATTTGTATTTGTTTCTAAAATTCGTAATTGCTTTACATAAACAAGAATCACTTAGCATTTTGAGTGTGCCAACCGGTTATCTGTTCAGCCTCCTGTTCCAACCACCTCTTCACTTATGACTCAATGTCCCCCAGTGTTTATTGGCCAACTATTCAGGAGGCCCCAAACTTCCTGCGTGGCTCTGTTCCCATGTCATGCCATCTGCTGCTCTCTGGAACGGAACAGCCCACTTAATGCATTTAAACTGGAACGTGACCGAAAAGCTTCCTTATCCTAAGCTTACTGATTCCTCCAGATCATCAGCCCTAAGTCACACGTGAGGAAATTGAGGCCAAGGCCAATGCTAAGGCTAAAGGAGGTCAAGACAGCCAGCTGCGGTGCTTTGTCCCAGGGCCATTCCAACTGGTGACAAAATAACTGTCTCTAACAGATTCCCAGCCAGCAGGGCTCCCTCCCCCACAGCAGGGACATCCTTCAGGAGCCAGAAATGCCTTGGTTTCTATGGTTTCATTCACAGGCCATCTTAGCTCTACGTAACCAGGGAAGCTGAAATGACTTGCCCAAGATCACTCAGCTAGTAAGTGACAGATCCAGGTTTCAAATCCAGATCTCTGGACTCAGCAGGGCCAGGGAGAATGAGGGCAAACAGATTGGCAGCCGATGAAGCAGAGCTGGCCCTCCTGGCAAATGGGACAGCAGGCCACAGCCTGAACAGGTTGTTTCCAGCCCCTTCTTTCCTCTGTGGCTCCCCAGCCATGTGGCTGGAACTTTCTGGTACCACATCCTGGCATTTGAGAGCCCCCCACCCTTTAACGGCACTTTCGGTGTCTCACTAGGTCTCTATAACAATCTAGGAGGGGGCAGAGCCGTGATTATTTTACAGATGACAAAGGAGCCTCCGAAAACTTTGGGAGCTCAATAACCTCCCCATCTGGATGTTCCCTAGTGTAATCAGCAGTAATGGGACACAAGCACAGGGGCCATTCACTTAATATCCTAGCAGATTCCGTAGGGAAATGCCCACCATCCTCCTCCCTGAGGGAGGAGGGCTGAGACCCCAGGGCACCCTGGCAAAGGATGAACAAAGCATGAGCAAATGAAGGGCGGAGGGGGAGGCCACGCCCAAGAAGTGGGTCCCATGTGAAGTCTCCCTGTTGACAAGAATTATGCCAGAGGAGTCTTCTCCTGAGCTCCTAGTCTTGGTCCACTTGGTCCACCACACTCAGAATCCCTGAAATGGGAAGGGGTATTCATGACACAGATTTCTCAGTGTCTAGTTGTCACCAGGCTTGGTCCCCATGGCGTTCTCGCCCTCACCTCCCATTGGCATCCCTTCTTTGCATTGCCACTGTCCATCTGACCCTTCCTCTTCCTCACACGGGAAAGGAAGTCTCCCAAAGGTAAAGGTAAGTCTCAGGGTGGGTAAGAAGGAGATTTAGGCACCAGAAAGAGCTGTGGTCAGACTTCCAACTACACGTCAAAGCAACCTGTGAGGTCTCTTCCTGTTCCAGAACTAGGCTCTTGATTCAGGTCAAAAGAGCTTTTTAAAAATTTTCTCCTATATGCCCTTCCCCCCCTTCCCCTGACCCTACCCCTTCCAAAAATCAGTAGGGAGTCTTTCAGGGTTTGTTCAATGACTGGGTTTATGAGGCTGGGGAATGATGCCATAGGCTCATCTTTGCCGGGAGACCTCCCCAGCTCAGTCTCTTCCATCGCCCCCTTTCCCCTCCACTTTTTTTTATTGAGTCCACCCCTCCTCAAGCTTTCCTGTCCTCCCTTCTCTTTCCTTCTTTCTGGGACCCCGCGCAGTTCTCTCCACGCCACACTCGCTCGACCTGAGGTTCTGGCCTCCGGCTGAAGGCCTGGCGGGGATACTTTCCCTCGCCCGGTGGGCACAGCGGGAGTCTCCTACCCCGGCCTTCTGCCCAGGGTCTGAAACAGTCTGGGGCCCCCAGACCCTTCCCTTCCTGCCTCAGAGGCCCCAGCACTAGGCATGTTCCTCAGTCTCGGGTGCTTTTCCCGCCCCTTCCCTCCAGTCTCGGGGGGCGCCGGGCAATAACGGAGACACTCGGCGCCCTAAGAAGGCGCTGGGCACAGTGGCGGTGTCCGATCACTCAAGCCTAACTGCTCCTGCGCCCCTGGCCGCCCGTTGCTAGCGGCGCCTGTTGCCACGGCAACCCGCCCACTACCGCCCCCCCTCCCACCACCGCCCCCCCCACCTCCCAGCAGGCTCCGCGCACCAAGCCGGGCGCAGGACGCGGGCGGGCGTGGTGAGGCGGTCGCGTCGCTCCCAGTATGCTCCGCGCGGGGCGGGGCCGAAGCGGGACCAGCGTGGTCAGCTTCCCGAGCCTCTCCGGTGTTCGGGTGCCCTGGCCACGCCAGCCCAGCGGGCAGAGTGGTGGCTAACACGGTGCTACGCTGGGGGGCCGGGAGTGAGGCAGGCGTCCAGAGAGGAAGCTTATCTGACTTAATTTTTATTTTTACAGTGACCTTCTTGTTAGCATCCTGATTTAAATTTGTTATGAAAGAATAATGTACAAGGGACGCCTGGGTGGCTCAGTAGGTTAAGCGTCTGCCTCCAGTTGCGGTCACGATCCTGGGATCCTGGGATCGAGTCCCTGCATTTGAACTCCTTGCTCAGAGGGGAGCCTGCTTCTTCTGCCTGCTAGTCCCCCTGCTTGTGCTCTCTCAAACAAAATCTTAAAAAAAATTTTTTTAAATCTTTTTAAAAAAAATATGATTTTATTTGAGGCGGGGAGCCAACGAGCACGGGGGAGGGGGGCAGAGGGAGAGGGAGAAGCAGACTCCGCACTGAGCAGGGAGCCCCACTCGGGGCTAGATACCAGGAACCAAAGGTAGGCGCTTAACCTACGGAGCCACCCAGGCACCCCAACAGGTGTTTTTATTAAAGTACAGTGGGCGACAGGGTCCAAAGGCAGAAAGAGCTGTACTGGGATTGTGTTCTAAATTCTGTTTCTTTGGGGCACCTGGGCGGCTCGGTCGTTAGGCATCTGCCTTCAGCTCAGGTCATGATCCCAGGCTCCTGGGATCGAGCCCCGCCGGGAGCCTGCTTCTCCCTCTGCCTGCTTGTGCTCGCTCTGTCAAATGAATAAATAACAGAGAGAGAGACATAGCGAGAGAGAGAACACAAGCAGGGGGAGTGGGATTGGGAGAGGGAGAAGCAGGCTTCCCCGCGGAGCAGGGAGCCCGGTGTGAGGCTCGATCCCAGGACCCTGGGATCACGACCTGAGCTGAAGGCAGACGCTTAACAACTGAGCCACCCAGGCGCCCCATGAATAAATAAAATCTTTAAAAAAAATACTCTCTCTTTTTAAAAATATTTATTTATTTGACAGAGAGAGAGAGAGCACAAGCAGAGTGAGAATCAGGCTCCCCGCTGAGTAAGGAGCTGGATGTGGGACTGGATCCCAGAACCCCAGAATCTGGACCCTAAGCCCAAGGCAGACGCCCAACCGACTGAGCCACTCAGGCGCCCCTGGGATTGTGTTCTAAAAAAAAGATTCACGGCAGCGGTACTTTCGATTTGGAAAGGGAAAAACACTTTATTGATATAAAAATCTGATAGAAAGGGAAATCTGCACATAGATGAGGATAATATCAGTAAATGAGAACAGGACAAAGTTACATCAAATCGTGTACCTAACAACATCCAACCTCATTAGCTGGGGAAGCCCCAGTGGAAACAGCTGGGCAGGAGGTCCAACCGAGAGACCTGGGCAGAGTGACCATCCCCATAAAGGCCCTACTTAGAGGGCAAATGACGGTGTTTGAAGTTAAACATTTGTTCCCCTACGTGTTTGGAGCGAACTGCATTTCTATGTTATCATGTTTTTACTTTTTCAAGGAGACTGGGCTATGGGAACCTGCCTCCCCTTCCGGGTTCTGTTCCCAGGGGCCAGACCAGCTTGGAGCAGGAGGTGATATGAAGGAAGATTTATAGCTCTCGGTGTCCAGAACAGAAGGGTCAGTTCTGACCTGGAGGCCAGCTAATATATTTCAAATAACCAGGCTCCCGAGGTCATTCACGCAGCACAAGTCTCACAAACAACATTCCTTAGCCTGCCTGTGCCCATGCAGTTCCGGGTGGTCAGTTATGCAGGATACATCACAGTAACCTCCATCCATATAGTACAGATTTTGAGGAGCAATTGATTACTTTTGAGTTGGGGGGTGGATAGAAATAGAGGAAGTTTCCAAAAGTATTTTTTGTACTTAGATTTTATTTTTAAGCAATCTCTACACCAACAGTGGGGCTCGAACTCACAACCCCAAGATCAAGAGTCGTGTAATCTCGGATTGAGCTGGCCAGGTGTCCCCAGAAGGATTTTCATATCAGAGAGGATTAACAGGATCCTGGAGGTCTGGCTATTGTCGAGCTAAGGTTGCTTTTTGCCTCTAATGAAGCATTAACATTAAGGCAGCTGTGAATTCTTTGAGGAATGTCACACTCTGCCTGTCTCAGGTATCTATCAAAGGGCTGCAAGGTGTAAGGAAATTCAATTTTATCTACATTTCTTTTGCCTTGGTTCTCTCCAAAAACCACTCTGACTTTCCTTTTTCTTAAAAGCTACAGGTGGGAGAGTCTGCGTCATGTGAATGGAGGTCTCAGATCTTGGATTCCCCACGGAAGATTTACCGCAAGATTTACATGAGGATTGCGCTGGAATAAAGTCAGCCAGAAGGAAAGGAGCAAGCACAAAGCAGTTTATTAAGGACAGTACACTCTCAAGATGGACAGTGGGCGGGAAGTTGTTGACAATCATCTGAGGGATTCCTCTTACCAGTCGGAAGGGGGAGTTTTTGGCCCTAAAAGGTTCTTGCCCTAACAGTCATGGCCATCTTCCCCCATGGGGTGTGTGTGTGTGAACCGCAATGTAAATACAAAGAAGCTATAGCTTACCCTGGGGCAGAGGTTGAATCAGAGACTGCATATTCTGCACCTGTGGCTCTCGGTCCATCAGTCCCCAGGTGTCGGAAGCCACGTCAGGATGTTGTGCTCTCAGGCTTCTTCCTTTTTTTTTTTTTTTTTTTTTTAAGATTTATTTGACAGAGAGAGATAGCAAGAGGAGGAACACAGGCAGGGGGAGTGGGAGAGGGAGAGGGAGAAGCAGGCTCCCCGCTGAGCTGGAACCCGACATGGGGCTCCATCCCAGGACCCTGGGATCATGACCTGAGCTGAAGGCAGATGCTTAAGGACTGAGCCACCCAGGCGCCCTGCCCTCAGGCTTCTAATGTGTCACTATTTATCACCGTCCTTGCCTCCAGTTCCTGTGTAACTACCTCCATCAAAAGCAGGAGATGGGGGCATGGGGGTGGCTCAGTCGGTTACGCATCTGCCTTTGGGCTCAGGTCACGATCCCGGGGTCCTGGGATTGAGCCCTGCATTGGGCTCCCTGCTCAGCGGGAAGTCTTACTTCTCCCTCCAGCTCACGCTCACTCTATCTCAAAACAAACAAACAAAAAAAAACCCAACAAACAAAAAACAAAGAAAAACAAAACAGGAGATGAAATTCCATGCAGAAGATATCCTCCCTGGAGCAGAAGGGAAATAACATTCTTATGGAGAAGTTCAGACCAAGAAAATTCTGTATTAGGCCTTGTTAAAATAGTTAGGAACTCTGTATAAATAGACCTTGTTAAAACAGTTATCTTCCTTAAGCCTCCCCACATAGTTTACTTTCCCACAATTGTTTCACTGTGCTCAAACTAATATAAAAGCATGTAGATTTTGCCATTTCTTTGGGTCTGAAGGCTTCCATGTCACATGAAACTTGTATTAAATACATTTGTATGCTTTTCTCCTGTTGACCTTATGTCATTTACTTTTCTCCTGAAAAAACTCTAAGAGGGTAGAGGTAAAATTCTGCCTCTCCTACATGGTATTAAAAAAAAACAACAAAAAACTCCAGAAACGTGAGGGTGGGGGAATGCCGATAGAGCATTTGACTGGATCTTGGGCTCACCCATGTTGGGTGTAGAGATTACTTGAAAATAAAATCTTAAAACACACACACACACAAACCCACAGGCCCCATTTAGAACGACTTCCCAAACTGGGGGCTTAACACATATTCTAATGGCAATGTCAACCCCCCCCAGAAATGTAGCCTTAAATTGGTCAGTTAGTAATCGAGTATAATCTTCAATCATTATCAGTGACTTGGCCACCTGGGTCCTCTCTACCCTCCAAAGAAAGATGAGGTAATCTGCATAAGACAACTTGCTTTTCCCCCTAGAAAGCGGCCTCGTCTGGAACAAGACTTTTCTTTTGCTGAGAACTTTATTTTTTTTTTTTAAAGATTTTATTTATTTATTTGAGAGAGAGAGAGAACGAGAGATAGAAAGCAGGAGAGGGAAGAGGGTCAGAGGGAGAAGCAGACTCCCTGCTGAGCAGGGAGCCCGATGCGGGACTCGATCCTGGGACTCCAGGATCATGACCTGAGCCGAAGGCAGTCGCTCAACCAACTGAGCCACCCAGGCGCCCCTTGCTGAGAACTTTAATTGTCCCTACTGTCCTTGTATAAAAACCTTCCATTTTGTACAACCCCTTGGAGCACCTGTCTACTTCCTCAGATGGGATGTTGCCCATTCATGAGTCGTTGAATAAAGCCAATTAGAGCTCCAAATTTCCTTGGTGGAATTTTCTTAGGTAACAGTGGTTTGGGTTCCCTTTCGGCACTTTGCCGAACAGCTGGTCTGAGCTGCTTCCTGCCGGGAGTCCAGCTCCAGCAGGGGAAGGGTCCTTGAAGGAAAGGACGGCGTCCGCGAGCGAGGAGACACGGACACAGGATCAGGTTGTAAGCATCTCCTCCCGATAGCCTCGGAGGGACTTTATTTAGTCATTAGAATATCTCCTTGTTTTTCCATTCTTTCCTAACATGCGATTTTGTTTGTTACATTTTATCGCAACCATTTTGGATTTAAAAACAAAGGTGCTAAACAGAGCGGGACAGTGCGGGACAAAGCGTGACCTATCTGCTATTGTGTGCTAAAGCGAAAAAGTTATATTTTTACTCTTGCTCAAAGGTTTGTCTAAAGTTTATTCTTTCTCCAAAGGCAGCTTACAATGTGTGCACCCTATCTTATCAAAGTACTTAGTCCATTTCTATGTTTTCGTCCCTTGTCCTTGCTCCATAGACACCACGGAGGATTACTCCTCTTAATCTTTACCCAGAGGCTGACAGATGCCCGCACCCTTTTTCCCTTTAATCTTACACCTTTTCTTCTTCTTTTTTTTTTTTTTAAAGATTTTATTTATTTATTTGACAGAGAGATAGAGAGCACAAGTAGGCAGAGTGGCAGGCAGAGGGAGAGGGAGAAGCAGGCTCTCTGCTGAGCAGGGAGCCGGACATGGGGCTCGATCCCAGGACCCTGGGATCATGACCTGAGCCGAAGGCAGCCGCTTAACCGACTGAGCCACCCAGGCGCCCCTAATCTTACACCTTTTGTTCATGTCCTCATTATCGACTCCATTATAAGGAATGGGAGGAGTAGGGGTAAGGAAGTTAATCCTACTCCAGGGCTTGCCTCGAGGGGCATACCAAAGGTGGCCTCCTATTTTGTATGCAACATAGGGAGGTCCCTGTACTGTGGGAATGACGAGATTTCCCTTTCCTCGAATCCAGATGTTTCAGAGGTGCCTGAGGAATCTCATCAATAGGAATTTTTACTGGGCCTGGATCCAACAGCTCCCTTACACGTTGGAGGACATTGGGTATTTTTACTTCTTGGTCCATCGTCAGCCTTTTTGGAATCGGTTTCATTATGATTGCTTGCATAGGCATAACTAAATTTATAAATCATTTTATCATGAAACCCCAGAAAAAAATCCCATGATTATAAAGATTGCCGCAAATAAAATGAAAGGAAGTAGCAGGAGCCAGCTGTGGAGTCTCCTGATTTTCAGGATTGCCCCCCATACTTGGACTTTGTCAAACAGCCTGAGTAGCTTGGCTCGCCCCAGCTTCCCACACAGGTGTGGGCGCGCGATCTTTTGCGTAAGTGAAAAGTTTGTTTGCCACCCGCAACGGGCACAAAGCACCGTGTCACGCGGTCTATTGCAGAAAAGCTGTATCGCAAAGCGGCCTAGCAAGGAGACAGGAGGCTGGCTCAAAAAATCTGTTTCCCTCACCTGACCTTAGAACGTGATTTTAAAGGTTGGGATCACAGACATATTGATGAAAAGGGCGGGGAAATTTATGACTATGCGTGAGGAAGGATGGAGCATGCGCATTGAGCAAACCTACATCTGTTCACTTCGGAGTGGAGATTTAACATTGAAATTAGGCAAAATGAGGCCCCTGATGTTAGGTTGTCACCTTTCGACAAGGGAGGGGGCTATATACATGCTTTGAGAGCCCGTATAAACTAGATGAATGCAGGGTTTCAGGGAGGAAAAATTCATCTTCTACCCTGAAGGTCTTCCAGCTGGGGTAAGAATTCAATTTACATGAGATAGGTTAACAGGAGAAAAAAAACCAAACAGGTTTTATTGTAAGTTCATGGAGGTCCATTAATGAAACCGAGACCCAAGGAAATGACCAAGGCAGGAAAGTTTTATACATTTTAGACAAAGAGACAATACATTTGTGAAACAGGATAAAGAAAATAGGTGTTTGGAATCTTTAACGAGTAAAGAATTCTAAGCAGAATTTAGGGTGACAGATCAGTAACAAAGTAACAAGGTTTGTCCCTATCTCTGGTGATAAAGATGTCTTTTCTTTGTAAAGGGAGGGCACCTTTCACATAGAAGATTTATTTCCCGCTTTCAGTGGAACAGAGGAGAGTCTGAGAGTCCTTCTTGCATAGATTGTCTCTTAAGTAACTTTTATTGAAAATCAATAAGACAAAACGGCACAATTTGGAGCAGCCTGCCCTTGGCCCCTACAGTACCCCTTCTGAAACTTTCCTGGGAGTTTTGCATATTAAAAGCTGAATTGGTAGATTGTTCCGTCTTACTGAATTGGTCTCAGTTCTGACAATAGGTCCGTTTCATTAACTTCACTTCAGGAGGCGGTGAAGCAGGTATGTGGTTGAAGTTAGGCCTATTGTTTAAACAATCAGGGCATCAAGAAGAGGACCATCAATGGAATAAAAGAAAAATGGTGGCTAATAACTGGATCAAATCATAATCCAGTTTGTGAGTTTTTAGGCCGGACACTCAAGATTTCCAGATGTCTGGCTCGAAGCATTTTCAGAGTGAGAGCTGGTAGTGACGATCTGACGGAGACTTTCCTGGTTTGTATGTGGAGTGTCTCTGGTGATCTTCTAAGGGCTCACAAAGCAATAGGCATGAGGACTGTCTATGCATGAGCCGTTGTGGTGATTTCCCTGAAGTTTACATCAGGTTGGTCATCTTTAGTTTGCAGGGCTTCTGGAAAAAGGGCAGTTTCACTTCTTAAATCAATCCAACTCAGAAGGTGGAAGAAAAACTTAAAAAATGTTAGTTTGGAGACTAACATTTGTGTAGCGTCTTTGGAGGAAACCAGGATCTAACTCAGTATATAATGAGCGGTATCAGAATTTAATATTTACATAGGTGTTTTACTGAAACAGATTTTCTCTCTATCACCCAACTTTTTGCCAAAGATAAGACTAATTTGCTTGCAAAATAAGTCTAGTTTAAAAAGACCAATAACTTGGCTTGATTATTGACATAAATGCAGCAAGAATAGTAGTTGACCATATAGGATCTTTTAAATCTGCTTTACTGGAATTTTTCATAAGGAATCTCTAGATTGAACTTTTAATAGCCTCTCAAGGCCAGGAGCCAAGCCAAATACTTGCCATCATACTTCGCCTGCAGTACCTATAGATTTGGGTTAATTCCTCTCTTCTCGAGGTCCCCAACATATTCTGAGGTTCCTGCACCTGCCGGGAAGTGACCTTCTTTACTCCCTGGTGAGGCTGCTGGGAACTCTCTAAGAAGGTACCAGGCTGGTATTTCCAAGGGGCTTTATTGGCTCCGTAAAGTCAACCTTAGTTCCCTAAAGCTGTCTGGTCATATCTGAGACTATGCATGTCTCTCTCAAACATGACATTCCAGCAAAGCCTTGGTAAAAAAAACCCCAGTGTTTCTTTCCAATGATGTCTTGTTATAAAGAAAACACATTCTTACTGCACTTATGGAAATAACTATAATTGCCATAAAAGAAAGAATACTCACTGAGAATTTCTGAGTTCTGGAGGGTTTCAGGTAGGGAGAAAAAGATAAATGTTTATATTTGTTTACAAAGGAATATTTTATCAAATTGCTGTAAGCCACAGCTTAAGAGAAAAAAGTTTTAAGTCAGGAAAAACAAAACTTAAAAAAAAAATCAGCAATGTTTTCAACAAAAATGTGATAAAATTGTAATTATCTTCCTCAGTTTATTCAGTCTTATATTAGTAATTCTTCTGCTTGAATCCAGTTTTCTGACTAGTCCCGAAAATTCTTCAGTTTAATGATCTTAAGGTTATAAGAAACCTGTACCCAGAGTTCTTCCCATGAGTCTCAACGGAAGCACATTTGCAGAAAGCTTTTAAAAAAAGCATCGGAGTACAACTATAATTGTCTGTAAATGATAAGACTTAATGGCCATGGTCAAAGATCCGATTAGAGTCCATTACAATGCAATTGATAAGAAAATCTGCTTTTTTCTGTGACATACAACAGTTCAAGATAATAACATGTTAGGACATAACAGATCCCCAGGAGGTTTTTTTTTTTTTAATATTTTATTTATTTATTTGACAGAGAGAGACACACAGCGAGAGAGGGAACACAAGCAGGGGGAGTGGGAGAGGGAGAAGCAGGCTTCTCATGAAGCAGGGAGCCTGATGTGGGGCTCGATCCCAGGACCCTGAGATCATGCCCTGAGCCGAAGGCAGGCGCCCAACGACTGAGCCACCCAGGCGCCCCTCCCCAGTAGTTTTATAAATTTTTAGAACACTTCTTTTAATAACATATCTATGCAACCATAATCTAAGAAGGTTTAGTTTCACTTATTTGACAATACTTCCCATGGAACTTAACAAGTAAGCCAAATTAGTTTCATTTTTACAAAATTCTTTTTTTTTTGTAAAGATTTTATTTTTAAGTAATCTCTACACCCAATGTGGGACTCGAATTTACAACTCCTAGATAAAGAGTTGCAGGCTCTACCGACTGAGCCAGGTAGGCGCCCCTTCACAAAATTCTTTAAATGTTCCCAGGGCCTTCTGGAACATTTCATTTAGACTGTGGTCAAACGACTTTATTTTACAGTTTGACTTTGGGAAGTATGTCAAAAAATATCAATAGGTTTGAACATTTCATTGATCAAAATCAATATATCAAAAGGTTGAAACGTCATTGGATTACAGATCATTAGGAGACAATATTTATCTATTTAACCAAAGTGATAATAAAAGATTTCAAAGGAAATTACAGATGATACCTAGTTGTGAGCAAAACTTAAACTCTTAATATTAAGACTCAGTTTTTTTGAATAATCAAAAATCTGATAAAGAGAAAACATAGAATCTTTGTTTATAAAAAGGTATTTATAAAGGTGTTTATAAAGGTAATCTTTAATGTAATCTTCAACAGAAAACTGTTTACAAAAAGCAAACCAATAATCTAATAAAACATTTCCCTTTTAACAGAAAAACCAAATTCTAATTTTGCATCAGCAATACTTTTGATATTAAAATACACTTATTTTAACCTTAGCCACTATTGACCACACATAAAATTCCCTTCCAAAGTTGTTTTTTTTAAGATTTTATTTTATTTTATTTTTATTTTTTTTTTAAAGATTTTATTCATTTGACAGAGAGAGACAGAGCGAGAGAGGGAACACAAGCAGGGGGAGTGGGAGAGGGAGAAGCAGGCTTCCCGCCGAGCAGGGAGCCAGATGCGGGGCTCGATCCTAGGACCCTGGGATCACGACCCGAGCCGAAGGCAGACGCCCAATGACTGAGCCACCCAGGTGCCCCCCTCTTTTTTTAATAAACCTTTTACAACTCTTTTTTTTTTCACATTCAGATTTTGTCCTGTTTTCCCTTTTTAAAAATAATTAGCCTCACTTTAGGAAAAAAAAATTTTCTCTCAACAAAAATATTTTTTCATTTCTTAGATTTTTTTAACCAAAAACACGTATCTTACTTTCCTTGCATACAATTATTTCCCTTATTTTTCCAGTAGTTTTAATGATATTTATTAGAATTCTTTACTCATGGAAACCTTGGTTTCTAGTGAAACTTAATTAGTATGCAATTGTGAACTGTTACATTAGGATTCTTTTTTTCTTAAAGATTTTATTCATTTCACAGAGAGAGACACAGCGAGAGAGGGAACACAAGCAGGGGGACTGGGAGAGGGAGAAGCAGGCTTCCCGCTGAGCAGGGAGCCCGATGCGGGGCTCGATCCCAGGACCCTGGGACCATGACCGGAGCCGAAGGCAGACGCTTAACGACTGAGCCGCCCAGCCGCCCCTACGTTAGAATTCTTTAGGCTGACAAATTTATGAATACATTTCATTATTCAGAAGCATGTGTTTGTTTTTTTTTTCATAGTATAAGCTTCTAATAAAGCACGAAGTAGGTTTTGTTAACAGACCCAAATTTATCTTTAAGTTTAAAGATAAATTTGTGGAGTTAAGACAAAAGTAGATAAACCTATCTTTTAGTGCTTAATGTTCATAATTTTATCTTATTTGGACATGATCCCAGATATTAAATGAATTTAACTTAACTCATCATTTTTTTTTAAAGATTTTTATTTATTTATTTATTTGAGAGAGAGAGGATGAGAGATAGAGAGCATGAGGGAAGAGGTACAGGGGGAGAAGCAGACTCCCTGCTGAGCAGGGAGCCCGATGCGGGACTCGATCCCGGGACTCCAGGATCGTGACCTGAGCCAAAGGCAGTCACTTAACCAACTGAGCCACCCAGGCGCCCTACTCATCATTTAACTTAGTACAACTTTGAAGTTTCAAGGTTACCAAAGATTTTGGAAGCTATTTAAAAGTTTACCTATAGGGGCGCCTGGGTGGCTCAGTCAGTTAAGCGTCTGCCTTCGGCTCAGGTCCTGATCCCAGGGTCCTGGGATCAAGCCCCACATCGGGCTCCTGGCTCAGCAGGGAGTCTGCCCCTCCAACCCGCTTGTGCTCTCTTGCTCGCTCGCTCTCTCTCAAATAAAATCTTGAAAAAAAATGTTTCCCTATAACCCCCCCCTTTCTTTTTAAGTAGGCCCCACACCCAACATGGTGCTTGAACTCACAACTCTGAGATCAAGAGTTGCATATTCTACTGACTGAGCCAGCCAGGCGCCCCGCCCCCCTTTACATCTATTTAATTTACTTGTTCTTAACTTTTATGCTTAAATTACCCATAAAAACTTCAAGAGACATCAGACAAAGTCAGTCATACTTTCAAACTACTACTATTATTACTTTTGAAGATTTTACTTCTTTAAGTAATCTCCACACCCAATGTGGGTCTTGAATTCACAACCCTGAGATCAAGAGTTGCAAGCTGCACTGACTAAGCCAGTCAGGCACCCCTCAAACTATTATGATTATTTCAATTTGTAACAGAGATCACATCAACTTATTTGACTTTAAGTAAATCCAGGCAGAATAAAAGTTTCAGTTTTAATGTTGATAACATTAAGCCGTTTCCTTTTAAATTAAACCAACAACCTTAAATTAGCTTTAGTACCAAATATTTTCCCAGATCACCTGAATCTGAAAAATATTTGGGTTAGTCTCTCACTTTCTGAGAATTTTAGAATGCCCAATCCTTACACAAGCATTTGCCTTCAAACCAAGTAAATAAAACTCTTTTACAAATTAATTTTAGCAATACCATCCAGAGGTAGAGAAAATAGATCAGATATATCTGTATATTTAGATCTAGATCTACATATCTGGGTATGACTCTCTCTCTCTCTCTCTCTCTAGAGAGAGAGTCATCTCCAGACAGATGCAAACAAAAATTGTTACCATTAGCAAATCTGTGCACCCCATGTGCAATAAACCAATGTCTGAGACACTGGTTTTGTTTTTTATTTTTTTAAATTTATTTATTTGAGAGAGAGAGAATGAGAGATAGAGAGCACGAGAGGGAAGAGGGTCAGAGGGAGAAGCAGACTCCCCGCCGAGCAGGGAGCCCGATGTGGGACTCATCCCGGGACTCCAGGATCATGACCTGAGCCGAAGACAGTCGCCCAACCAACTGAGCCACCCAGGCGTCCCGGGTTTTGTTTTTTAAAGACTTTTTTTTTTTTTACGACAGATACAGAGAGAGAGAGAGAGAGAGAGAGACAGAATAGAGCGAGCGAGAGAGCGAGAGCATGAGCAGGGGGAGAAGCAGAGGGAGGGGGAGAAGTAGACTCCCCGCTGAGCGGAGAGCCGGATGCGGGGCTTGATCCCAGGACCTCGGGATCATGACCTGAGCTGAAGGCAGATGCTTAACGACTGAGCCACCCAGGCACCCCTGAAATACTGGTTTTGAAGCAAAGCTTTAGTATCAGAAGAGCAGCCCAACAAGAGGGCAGGGGATCATTCCCAAAGCTGCTTTGCCCTGTTGAGCCCAGGGACAGCTTTTAACAAGAGAGGAGGATAAGGGGTTCCTTGAAACCTTGGGGAGGGGGGTCTTGAAACAATCTGGAGATGTACATTCTTCTGGACTATGAGGTGCTATTGGGGACCTGGAACATTCAGATAAGGCAAGACAAATGTTACCATCTGGTCCCCATTAGGTTTCTACAAGCAGTGGGTAAACAGGGAGTAGGGGTAAAGAGGCAAAGTTAATGATCGATGGTGCATGAGGTTAAGAGGTGCGCGAAACATAATTAGGTAGCGCACAATACAGAACGTGGAGGTAAGTTAATCAAAATGCAACTAATACAATTATAGCTCTGCTTATGCTTTCAAAACAGGTCCAGGGACCATGGTCTGGCCTCAAAACCTTACAACTTTGGTTTTTATTAATATTCGTGAAGAGGACATTATAGGCCCAATTTCTAAATACCACCCCCCTCTCTCTTTTTCCTGATGAAAAACTTTTCCCTGCAGTTTGCATTTCAAAGAATGGCTCTTAGCTCCTAGAGAAGATGAGGGTAGAAAATTTGTATCAGAAAGGCATAGGGAATGTATCCAAGTTTTCCCCAAGGTGGATATTTGGAGCATACCTGCTGCCTGTTACCAGAATTGCTAGAGTCTGAGCACAAGAGCCCCTTAATAGCAGTTTGTATTTTAAAAAGTCCTCCCCCCATCCTTTTTTTTTCCTTCAGTTTTAGATGCTGGCGTGTTGTATTTACATTTCAAAGACACGATAGGATTTATAACTTTTCGTCTTTCTTTCAGTTTAAAGTTCAATTAGCCAACATATGCTACATCCTTAAATTCAGATGTAGTGTACAATAAAGGATCTATAACTTTAAGAGACAGAGAAAGAATGCAAGGTTTTGGTTTGTTTTTTTTTTTCCCTTAGAGTTTCAGGGTATTTGCGATTTAACATTTACCCTTCTTTCTTCCTTAAGTACAGGACAATTCTGTTCCAATAATCCGATCTTTTGTAATATCTATAAACATTTTGAGAGGAATAGATGAGGTTTTAAGATTAGTAAAGGTAGGTGGGCTGTGACTTGTTTTTAATTCCCCCAAAGAACTGGGTTACAGCCTGAATATCAAAATATTTGGCCTGCCTTTTTAACTTTTTAAAGTAGGTTCCACAGCCAGCGCGGGACTCAAATTCACAAACCTGAGACCAAGAGTCCCATGCTCCACTGACTGAGCCAGCCAGGCGCCCCAACTTATTTTTTTTCTTAAATCAGGGAGATTTTTAACAAAAATGGAAATCAAAGGATTTCTGCCTTCCTAAAATCTATAAAGCAATTTAACAAAAGCCTTCTTTCTGAGTACACAATTTAACGTGGGCTTCTATCAGCCTCTGAATATTGACCTTTGGGAGATCATTTGTAGGAGGGCTTAGGAGAAATTCGGGTCCCGTTTCCTCTGTGAAGCAGGGGAGGCATTCTTCCAGGGGCCATGGGGCCTGCCTAATCGCAGTGTAATCAATCCTGGGCCAGAAAAGCTCCCTGTGGCAGCCAGTCAAGGTCTCTGTGAGTGCTGTTGTGAATAGTCATTAATTTTTAATTTATTTTTAAAATTCCTTTGTTAAGTTTTTTTAGCCATTAATTAAAAAAAAAAAAAATTCCCCTCTGGGGCGCCTGGCTGGCAGTGGGTGGAGAATGCAACTCTTGTCTTGGGGTTGTGAGTCTAAGCCCCACGTTGGCTGTAAAATGACTTAAAAAAAATAAAATCTTTAAAAAATAAGTAAATAAAAATTCCTTTCTAAGTTTGGTAGGATCTTCTGAAAGTGGAGGAACAAGGGCTTCATCACTTAAAAGATCTGCGGCTGTTCAAGGGATAGGAATCCTTCTCAGTGTCCGCGTGTGTGTGTGGGGGGGGCTGCTGTGTGTAGGATACATCTGTAAGGGTTATTGTACAGAAATGCCTGAAGCTGGCAGAGCCTGATTATAGCAAAGCAAGCCGTTCCATGTGTCCTAGGGGCTTCTGCTGAATTCACTTTCTGGCTGTCGGCATTTGCAAGAGTAATAGTATACTTAGAACCTAGAGATCAGGCTGGAGTGCTGTCTGCAAATCTTGTAGGGTAAGGGAAGTTGAAACAGGCAAATGGGGCTCGACTTTGAGAAGGGGAATTTTCAGTGGGTGTGGACATTGATTTGCCTTAAGTCTAATTTTTGTTCTTTTATCTTGTCAGGGGAGTCCCTAATGATGTAGAGAACAAAGGCAAAAGAAATGTGGAAAAAATTAAATTGCCCTACAACTTCCAGCCCCTTCACAAGTACTTAAGAGAGGCAGAGGGCCTTCCGCCAGGAACTCAACTGCCTCCATGTTAATACTTTGCTTAAAGCGAAAGCCAACCTTAGCTTGACATTAGCCCGACCTCCAGGGTCCTGTAAGTCTACTTTAACATATGAAAATGCCTTTGGAAACTTCCCCAAGATACATGCTAGCAACCATCCTCCAAGCATATGGCCCACTGATACACATGTGAAGGGTCTCATGACTAAGGGTTTACTAGACAGTAGTCAAAGACCTTATCTTAACAGCAGCCAGCCTTGCAAGGTCCTGGAAACCTTGCTTCCAAATTCCTTAACAGACTTACGCTCTCCCTAACCCCGTCCCAACTTGAAAGTATATAATCAGCCACCTGTCACAAGCCCGGTGCAGCTCCTTCTGCCCACGGGTCCTGACCCCATGCTTTAATAAAACCACCTTTTTTTGCACTGAAGACCTCTCAAGAATTCTTTCTTGACGGTTGGCTCTCAGACCCCGAACATCACATCACATCACATTACCCAAGGTTAGCTGTTATTCTAATTAGACAATTCAGAATTCTCTCTAAAGAATATCTAAGAATATCGATGTACTTATTTAAATACAGCCAATTGAAAGGATCTACCATCTGGCCATTGGTGGATAGGATCTTACTAATTTCAGTAGTGACTCAAACCAATAAGCTTTTTAATGGCTTAACCAAAAACCTAAGTGGCATCTAGACAAGGCACAGATGATGCAGTCCCCACGATCCAAAAGTTTATTCCCCAAAAATAATCTAAGAAAGCAAAGACCTTAGTTACATAGGTGGTAAGGATGATGTGGTGAACACTGCGTCTCTGGTCTCCCCCAAATCTGAGATGCCTCCAGTCACAGACCTGCTAATCTGTGACACCAGGCAGGCACTAATTGGAATGGGACTTTTCCTGCACTGACCCTTGAGACCACAAATGCCCCCTACGGGCTGTGACTTCTTATGATAAACTCTCCTGAGAGGTGGCACGGCTGGGCAGAGTGTGCTTTTTGTAACTGTGTGTCCAGGATCCCCAGCTTATTTGACTGGGCGCCAAGGTGCACCCCAGTAAGTGCACCCTCTGGATGATGGAGACCAGAGAGAATGTTCTCACTGGACACAAAGGCAAGCTCTTAGGACATCGAACAAGACAAAAGGAGAAACTTCCATCTGATTTATATATAGGGGACTCACAGCAGTTCAGTTCAGTTCAGGCTGGCTCGAAAAATCACACTTCTAGGGTCTATGCCTGCCCTATGGTCATTCCTTTTTATGAACAAAGGACACAAAAGACACGGACCAACAAAGACCATCCCTGGGAGAAAATGGATCAGCAACCAGAGTGTGCTGCCAATTTTTTCCCACAAGTTGCTAAGCCCAAGGAACCAGTCCCACAATATTTTCTCCTGCTAATCTAAATTTAGAGAGAATAAAAAAGATTCTCACCATTCTTGTTCCATTAGACTCTGCAGACAGAGATTCCAGAAGGCTCACATGGTAAAAAAATCTTACCTTCTGCCAGCTGTATTGTCAGATGTCCCAGGATCTCAGTGGTAGCAGTGTCTGGGGCGAGCAGTTGCCCAGCAGAAATAAAGTATCCTGCCCACTATGCTAACTATTGGGGAGGGAAAATTCGGCCTCGACCCTCAAGGTCTTCCAGCTGGACTAAGAATTCAATTTACATGAGACAGGACAGGAGAAAAAAACCCAAACCTTTGTTACAAAGCCCAATAATGAAATCAAGACAAAGAATGATCCAGGCGGGCAGTTTTTATACATTTTAGACAAAGAGACAATACATTCGTGAGGAATTTACAAGATAAGGAAAAAAATAGGTGCGGGGCTCGATCCCAGAACCCTGAGGGCATGACCTGAGCTGAAGGCAGTCACTTAACCACCTGAACCACCCAGGGCCCCTGGTATTCAGTACTTAGTAAGTAACACTAGTGTCTACCAAGAAATCTGTTAAGTGTCTTGTTCACCAAGAAGGTGACCCGGGGCTCCACGTGGGAAATTTCAGTGAAGGCTGTAGGGCTGTTAGGAGTCTCTGGGCCCCATGGATTCTGGATAGTTCTTGTGGGGGATATAGGGGGAGGGCAGGGGAGTGGGGGCATCGGGAAGGTTGGCTAGTAGTCACCTTCTCAATACTTATTCAGAGAGGGGCACTCCTTTTTCCAGTGTCCCTCTCGTTTGCAATAGGCACATTGGTGTGGTCCTACAGTGGGGTGGCCTCTGGATCTCGAATTTGAGGGCCTCGGGTATCTTACCTTGGGACGGGCACCAGGCTGGTATGGACATTGGTGAGGTTCTGACCACACCTGCCTCAGGGCATCCGCCAGCAAGGCCGCCTCCTGCCGCCTCCTGCGCTCTTCCTCCTTCCGCCGGACCTTGTCTCGGTTTCGGAAAACATCGACAGCAATCTCAACCAACTGATATGTAGGCATTTCTAAAGCCCCTCTCACTCTTTGCAATTTCTTTTGAATGTCAGGGGCAGCTTGCCTTATGAAGGTGTCATTTACCATTTGTATATTCTCTGGAGCTTCCGGGTCTATACCAGCATACTGCCGATAAGCCTTAAACATTCTTTCCAAGTAGTCAAAGGGGTCCTCGTCAGGCTTCTGTCTAACCTGCAGAATTTTATTTAAGCTTCTTTGTTTTGGGACTCCATTCTTCAGCCCTTTAAGGATGCAGCTCCGGTAATGCTCAAGTTTGTCTCTATCCCCCACATCATTAGGGCTCCATCTAGGGTCGGTTGTGGGTATGGCCAAGTATCCGAAAGCTCTCACGGGAGAATACGGAGCTTCCTCGTGCATCTTATCAGCTTCAGCGCGAGCCTGTTCTAAGATCATACTACGTTCCTCTGATGTGAGGAAGAAATTTAGGAGGGTCTGAATATCTGCCCAAGTTGGGTCGTAGGTAGCAAAAATCAAGGCAAAAAAATTCTCCATTTTGATAGGGTCATCTAGGTAAGGAGGCATGTTGGTTTTCCAATTCAACAGGTCGGAGGTGGAAAACAGGGGACGCACAAAGATGAAACCGTGTGGCTGCCCGTTCCCGTAAACTCTGATCAGCGGCTGACCCAAGGGGAATCTCCCTGCCTGAATTTGGGTGGCCCCCTGGTCCAACGGGGTAACCTGGCAGGTATGAGAGGGAGAGACCACTAGCGGTCCTGCGGCATCCGGAGGGGAAGGGGATGGAGTTGGGGCCCGAGATGCCGAATGCCTTGGGACAATGGCCCGGGGCCCTCCAAGCGGAGGTGACGGAGTGGCAGTATTTAACGGAATGGGTAATGAATCATCTGTCCTAGCATGAGAATCAGGTGAAATTACATTCTTCTGGGGACTCTGCTTTTGCGCCCAAATCACTGATTTTCTCTGAATTTCCTTATTCTGGTATAATAACATAAAAGATCGTACATATTGGATCTCCCACCATTTTTCTTCCCTTTTGCAAAATAAATCCAATTGCAAGATAGTATCATAATTTAACGAACCATTCTCAGGCCATCGTTCTCCCGAATCCAGGGAATATTGTGGCCAGGCAGTATTACAGAAAAATATCATCTTTTTCTTTGTCATAAACTCATTGGTGAGCACTGCCCAGTTCCGAAGGATGCAGCCCAAGGGGGTATACTTTGGGACTGAATTTTTATTTCCCATTTTGTCTTCGTATTTGCAATACTAATTCTCAGCAGGTCACACAGAGCCACTCTCACACAGACAAGTTTTCCAAGAAATCCAAATAGCCAAGAGAACCTCTGTGAGCATAACTCCTGTTTTCCTTTCTACCAAAGGGAAAATTCCCTACCCAAGGCCTCTCGGCTGAGGTCGAACACAAAGAAAATTATCAGCAGTCAGTCATCTGTACCGAGATTACTCACCCAAGGGATGTCTTCCGAACCCCAAACAAGTTTCTCTGCCCCAAAGTAAAACTAGAAAGCACCGAAGGTTGATTCTGCCACGCGGAGAGAGTTCGGAACCCAGTCCCCCACACGGGGCAAAGCAGCCACCGGCAAAAGTACCCAGTTGGATTTAGAGTCCCCTTGCAGTCGCCATACTTGTTACCGAGCTGAAAAGTTTATTTGCTCGCGTGCCACGGAAAAGCCAAACACCATAGCACCAGGCGCTTGCAGAGAAGAAGGTTTGTTGCAAAGCGGCCAAGCAAGGAGACAGGAAGTCGGTGCAAAAATCGCTCTCCCCACCTAACTTAAGAACAGTTTCTATAATCACAGGGGTTGGCACTACATATTGATGAAAAGGGAGGGGAAATTGTGACTATTCATGAGGAAGGATGGAGCACGGAGCATGCGCACTGAGCAAACGTAGAGGCCACATACCTCTCACGTTCACTTTGGGTGGAGCCTTGACATTAAAATGAGGCCAAATGATAAAAAAATAAAATCTTAAAAAATAAATAAATAAAATGAGGCCAAATGAGGCCCCTGACAATGGGTCGTCACCTATAGGACAAGGAGAGGGCTGTGCATATCTTCCAAGAGCCAGTGTTAACTGAATGGGGTCTTAGATTGGATGAGGACGGCAGGGCCTTGCTTGTTCATAGGCTGAGCCTTATCTGAAAAGAAACATGGGCTGACCAGAGAGAAGCAGGTCTCTGAAAAACAAACTGAAGTTTTCTGCTAGTCTCAGGGAAGCCTGGCTGGCTCAGTTGGTACAGCAGATGACCCTTGATCTTGGGCTTGTGAGTTCCAGCCCCACGTTGGATGTGGAGGTTACTAAAAATCAAATAAAACCGAAATTTGCCATTAATCTCAACCTCATAAACTCCTCAGGGGCACAGCTTCTAATCCACTAATTTTTTAATTTATTTTTAAGTAGGCTCCACACCCAGTTTGGAGCCTAACGTGGGGCTTGAACTCACAACCTTGAGATCAAGACCCGAGCTGGTATCAAGAGTCAGATGCTTAACCAACTGAGCCACCCAGGTGCCCCTAAAACCACTAATTTTCACTGTGCACCATGTTCTGTTTTCTTGCTAATGGGTATTTAGAACATTTAAAATTTTTTGCTATCACAGGACCCTGAACATATATATATTTTTTAAATTCTTAAAAGATTTTATTTATTTATTTGACAGAGACACAGCAAGAGAGGGAACACAAGTCGGGGAGGGGGAGAGGGAAAAGCAGGCTTCCCGCTGAGAAGGGAGCCCGATGCAGGGCTTGATCCCAGGACTCTGGGGTCATGACCTGGGATCATGACCTGAAGGCAGACGCTTAACGGCTGAACCACCCAGGCGCCCCGACCCTGAACATATTTTAAACATACCAACCTAATGGGTATGGTGTGGAGTGATACTAATAATTTATTATAACTTTAATTTGCATTTTTCTACTTTTAATAAGTTTCGGCTTCTTTTTATGTGTGTTTATTTTTATTTATTTATTTTTTTTGCCCCTCAGTTCTCACTGTCTGTGAACTGCCTATTCATATCTTAACTGACTGAGCCACCCAGGCGCCCCTTCCTATTCATATCTTTAGCCCATTTTTCTACGGAGTTGCACTTTTTTTCTTGTCGACTGTATAACCTAACGGAAGGAGAGTTCATCTGCCTCATGTGAACCAAAGCCAACAAGTGCCCCACTGAGTGTTTGCAAGAAAGAAATCAAAAAGCTATTTATTGGATTATTGCCAACCAGGAGAACGGGGAGCTAATGCTCTAAAGACCCAACTCCCTGAGGGCTTACAAGTAGGGTGTTCTCTCTTTTCTTTCCGTTTCCTTTTTTTTTTTTTTAATTATGTGTTTTTAAGTAGGCAACATGCCCAACGTGGGGCTGGAACTCACCACCCTGAGATCAAGAGTCGCCTGCTCTACTCCTGGAGCCAGCCAGGTGCAGCCGAGCAGGGTTGTTGTTGTTTTTTAATAGAGATTTTATTTATTTATTTTTTTTTGTGTGTGTGTGTGAGAGAGAGAGAGAGAGAGAGAGCACAAGCGGGGGCAGGGACAGAGGGAGAAGCAGGTTCTCCGCTGAGCAGGGAGCCCAATGTGGAACTCCATCCCAGGACCCTGGGACTGTGACCTGAGCTGAAGGCAGACCAGACTGAGCCACCCAAGCGCCAGAACAGGGGTTTTAAAGGGTGAAAATTCACAGTAAGGGTCTTGGGGTCATTCAGTTAGGGATTAGGTCAGCTGTAATATTTCTTTCCGTAATTGTTTTGTCACTCCTGGCGTGACCCCGTCTGTCTGGTGTGATGGTGGTGAGGCAATCCTTCAGGTTCAAGGGCCTGGGACTGCACAGCCTTGTTGCCAGATTGCATCAGTCACCTTTTGAGTACAAAGGTAGAAGGTCTACATCCTGTGACTAATCCTAAACTGCAAACAATGACTATTTTTTGCACACGCAGCGCCTTATGGTTGTCACCTCGGGCAGAATAGCATCCCACACACTTTCTCAGAAGCAACTTCATGTTATTTCCTGAGGCCACTTTAAAGGTTTCTTTAAATGGTAACTAAGGAAAAATAAATAAATAAAAAATAAACGGTAACTAAGGGCTACTTAACTCTGATCAGAGGCAGCTAGGAGCCATATATCTAATTGTGGGGCCTGCTGGGGGCTTGTATTCCTGGTTTCAACTGGCAGAAATTTTTATACTTTGTTTTTAAAGATTTTATTTTGGGGGGCACCTGGCTGGCTCAGTCGGTGGAGGGCATGACTCTTGATGTTGGGGTTGTGAGTTCGAGCCCTGTGTTGGGTATACAGATTACTTAAAAAATAAAATCTTTTATTTATTTATTTATTTAGGCTTTTATTTGTTAAGTAATCTCTACACCCAATTCGGATATATCTATATCTACAACACATCTTCTTTATCTATTCAATAGTCGATGGACACTTGGACTCTTTCCAGAGTTTGGCTCTTGTTGATAATGCTGCTATAAACATTGGGGTCTATGTACCCCTTTGAATGTGTATTTTTGTATCCTTTGGGTCAATACCTAGTAGTGCAATTGCCAGATCGTAGGGTAGCTCTATTTTAACTTTCTGAGGAGCCTCCATACTGTTTTCCAGAGGGGTTGCACCAGTTTGCATTCCCACCAACAGTGCAAGAGGGTTCCCCTTACTCCTCATTCTTGTCAACATCTGTTGTTTCCCATGTTGTTAATTTTAGCCATTCTGACCAGTGTGAGGTGGTGTCTCTTTGTGGTTTTGATTTGCATTTCCCTGATGATGAGTGATGTTGAGCATTTTTTCATGTATTTGTTGGCCATTTGTATGTCTTCTTTGGAGAAATGTCTGTTCAAGTCTTCTGTCCATTTTTCTTGATTGAATTATTTGTTCTTTGGGTGTTGAGTTTGATAAGTTCTTTTTTTTTAAGATTTTATTTATTTATTTGACAGAGAGAGACACAGTGAGAGAGGGAACACAAGCAGGGGGAGAGGGAGAGGGAGAAGCAGGCTCCCTGTTGAGCAGGGCTCCATTCCAGGACCCTGGGATCATGACCTGAAGGCACACGCTTAACGACTGAGCCACCCAGCCGCCCCTGATAAGTTCTTTATATATTTTGGATACTAACCCTTTATCAGATATGCCATCTGCAAATATCTTCTCCTATTCTGTAGGTTGCCTTTTAGTTTTGTTGATTGTTTCGTTTGCTCTGCAGAAGCTTTTTATTTCGTTGAACTCCCAAAAGTTCATTTTTACTTTTGTTTCCCTTGCCTCCAGGGATGTGTCTAGTAAGAAGTTGCTGGGGCACCTGGATGGCTCAGTTTGTTAGGCATCCAACTTTTGATTTCAGCTCGGGTCTTGATCTCAGGGTTGTGAGTTCAAGCCCTGTGTTGGGCTCCATGCTGGGTGTGGAGCCAACTTAAAAAAAAAAAAATTTTTTTTTTTTTAAGTTACTACAGCCGAGTTCAAAGAGGTTGCTGCCTGTGTTCTCCTCTAGGATTTTGATGGTTTCCTGTTGAAGCACAGATTCTAAATTGTAGCATAAGTGACTAGCAATCTTTTCCTTTATGATCTGGGCATTTTGTGTCTTACTTAAGAACTCTGCCCCTACCCCCAAGGTCATAGAAGTATTCTGTAGTTTCTACTGAAAAAAGCATTTTTTAAAGATTTTATTTATTTGAGAGAGCAAGAGAGAGAGAGAGAGAGAGAGAGAGAGCACGAGTGGGGAGGAGAGGGAGACTTGATTCCAGGACCCTGGGATCATGACCTGAGCCAAGGCAGACACAACTGACTGAGCCACCCAGGCGCCCTCTACTGAAAGTTTTTCACATGTAGGTATTTAATCCACTTGGATTAATTTTTATGTATGACATGAGATAAGGGTCCAATTTGAATTGCCTGTGGGTAGACTGTTCTGGCATCATTATTTAATAGCCCATTCTTTCCCCACTACTCGATCATATATCAAGTTTAGACTCCACTGTTGTGTTGGTACGTCTCTCTGGTGTTAAATTAATTCCCTATAGTCGTCAATGATGCTGCTTTATAGAAAATCTTGGTACCTTTGTCAATGAGTCTTACCACTTCAGAAGTGTCTTGGCTACTCTGGACTCTGTTTCTTTCTGTAAATTTTAGAATTGGCTGGTCAAGTTCGAAGAAAATCCTGCTGGGGGTGCCTAGCTGGCTCAATCAGTAGAGCATGTGACTCTTGATCTCAGGGTCCTGAGTGTAAGCCCCACATTGGGCATGGAGCCTACTTTAAAAATCCTGTTGGAGTTTTGACGGATTACATTTGAGTTACCGATCAACTTGGGAGAGAAATGACATCTTTAAGGTATTATCGTCTTGTCATAAACATAGTGTATTTCTGAGGTCAACTTTAATGGCTTTCAAAACAGTATTATGACTTTCTCCATAAAAGTAATACATATCTTAGCTCAGACTCAGTCTTTCTAACGTTTGTGGGCCCTATGCCTGTGGTCTCAGGGAAGTTACACTTTAACTTTTACCAAGGTCAGAATAACTTGACCAAACTTCAAAGCATGGGCTCTGTTTCTGTCCTGGGCACACATTGTACATCTGCTTTATTGACAAATAACACATAAAAACCCATTTTGGGGGCGCCTGGGTGGCTCAGTCAGTTGAGCATCTGACCCTTGATTTCAGCTCAGGTCATGAACTCGGGGGTTCTTGGGATCTAGTCCTACATCAGGCTCTGCACCCAGCGGGGAGTTTGCTTTGCTCCCTCTCTTTCTCTGTCTCTCTCTGCCCACCCCTACCCCCACTTGTGTCATCTCTCTCTAAAATAAATAAATACAGGGACGTCTGGGTGGCTCAGTCGTTAAGCGTCTGTCTGCCTTCGGCTCAGGTCATGATCCCAGGGTCATTGGATCGAGTCCCACACCGGGCTCCTTGCTCAGTGAGGAGCCTGCTTCTCCCTCTCCCTCTGCTGCTCCCCCTGCTTGTGCTCTCTCTCTCTGACAAATAAATAAATAAAAATCTTTAAAATAAATAAATAAATACATCTTAAAAAAAAACAACAACCAATAACCCATTTCAAACATAAGGAATAAGACCTCCCTAAGTTCCCATGAGACTGAAGTCATTCAGCCTTACACATAATAAAAGCTTAAGATAAGGTCCGTAACTTTCTGAAATGTCTTTTTTGTCTAATGGTTTGTAACTTTTTATGTAAAACAACAACAACAACAATATAACTCTACAAGCTGCCCTCTCTTGGGCCCAAATAAAACTCTTTCTTTCTTTTAGAGATTCTAAAAGGTTTGTTCGTTTTGCATCGACAATATATTTTATTTGTTTTTTAAAAGATTTTATTTATTTATTTGACAGAGAGAGACAGCGAGAGAGGGAACACAAGCAGGGGGAGTGGGAGAGGGAGAAACAAGCCTCCTGCTGAGAGGGAGCGCGATGTGGGGCTTGATCCCAGGACCCTGGGATCATGACTTGAGCCGAAGGAAGATGCCCAACAACTGAGCCACCCAGGTGCCTGACAATATATTTTATAAATATCTGCTTTTTGCATTTGTATTTTACATAGTAAAAGAAGTATCTCTCCCTCTCTTTTTAAGATTTTATTTATTTATTTGACACAGAGAGAGAAAGCGCACAAGCAGGGGGAGAAGCAAAGGGAGAGGGAGAAGCAGGCTCCCCACTGAGCAGGGAGCCCGATGTGGGACTTGATCCCAGGATCCTGGGATCATGATCTAAGCTGAAGGCGGATGCTTAACCAACTGAGCCACCCAGGTGCCCCATAAAGGAAGTATCTTATTCATAATTTTATAAACATGTCAATATTGTTGCCACTGCTCAAAATGCATTTTATTTTATTTTTTAAAGGTTTTTATTTATTTAGGTAATCTCTATACGCCACACAGGGCTTGACCCTGAGATCAAGAGCTGCATGCTCTTCTGACTGAGCCAGCCAGGTGTCCCTCAAAATACATTTTAGAATAGTTCTGAATCTAATTACTTTCACAATGGGCATTGCGTTATTTATTTTTTTTTTAAGATTTTATTTATTTATTTGACAGAGAGAGACACAGCAAGAGAGGGAACACAAACAGGGGGAGTGGGAGAGGGAGAGCAGACTTCCCACCGAGCAGAGAGCCGATGCGGGGCTCAATCCCAGGACCCTGGGATCATGACCTGAGCTGAAGGCAGACGCTTAACCGACTGAGCCACCCAGGCGCCCCGGGCGTTGTGTTATTTTGAATATCCTCAGCTGTAGGAAATCTTCACCCTCTGACCACACACTTGAGTTTTGGGAAAAGCCACTGGATCTTAGACTTTGATTCTAAGGTCACATTCCTCTGTACCTGAAGTACATCCTTTAGAGGTTCTCCAGGCAGGGAAGCTTAATTGTTTCTCTGAAAATGTTTACCTTTATTTTGCCCCAACTTTAAGAGATTCTGCTATTCCAGGTTGACAATTGCTTTCCTGCAGCATTTTAAGGATTTTATCTTATTTTTTTAAAGATTTTATTTATTGAATTGAGAAAGTGAGCGGGCAAGAGAGTACACGAGCAGGGGCAGAGGGAGAGGGGGAAGCAGACTCCCCAGCTGAGCAGGCTCAGGACCTGGGATCATGACCTGAGCCGAAGGCAGTTGCTTAACCAACTGAGCCACCCAGGCGCCCTATTGTCAGTGTTTCCTCCCTCCCTCTCTCTCTCTCAAAATCTTCTCTTTGTCTTTAGTATCCTACAGTTTCAGTACAGTATGTCTAGGTGTGGATATATTCATTTTGATCCTGCTTGAGATTTGTTGTGAGTTATGGGTTGAATTGTGTCCCCCAAGATGATATGTTAAAGTCCCTCTGAATGTACTTTTTTTTAAAGGTTTTTTTTTTTTTTGATGTAGTGTTCCATGGTTCATTATTTGCGTATAACACCAGTGCTCCATTCAGTACATGCCCTCTTTAATACCCGTCACCAGGCTAACCCATCCCCCCCACCAACCTCCCCTCTAAAACCCTCAGTTTGTTTTTCAGAGTCCATTGTCTCTCATGGTTCATCTCCCCTTCTGATGTCCCCCACTTCATTCTTCCCCTCCTGCTATCTTCTTCTTTTTTTTTTCTTAACATATGTTGCATTATTTGTTGCAGAGGTACAGATCTGTGATTCAACAGTCTTGCACAATTCACAGGGCTCACCATAGCACATACCCTCCCCAGTGTCTATCACCCAGCCACCCCATCCCTCCCACCCCCCACCACTCCAGCAACCCTCAGTTTGTTTCCTGAGATTAAGAATTCCTCATATCAGTGAGGTCATATGATACATGTCTTCCTCTGATTGGTTTATTTCACTCAGCATAACATCCTCCAGTTCCATCCACGTCGTTGCAAATGGCAAGATCTCATTCCTTTTGATGGCTGCATAATATTCCATTATATATATCTACCACATCTTCTTTATCCATTCATCTGTTGATGGACACCTTGGCTCTTTCCACAGTTTGGCTATTGTGGACATTGCTGCTATAAACATTGGGGTGCACGTACCCCTTTGGATCCCTACATTTGTATCTTTGTGGTAAATACCCAGTAGTGCAATTGCTGGATTGTATGGTAGCTCTATTTTCAACTTTTTGAAGAACCTCCATACTGTTTTCCAGAGGGGTTGCACCAGCTTGCATTCCCACCAACAGTGTAGGAGGGTTCCCCTTTCTCCACATCCCTGCCAACATCTGTCGTTTCCTGACTTGTTCATTTTAGCTGTTCTGACTGGTGTGAGGTGATATCTCATTGAGGTTTTGATTTGGATTTCCCTGATGCCGAGCGATGCTGAGCACTTTTTCATGTGTCTTTTGGCCATTTGGATGTCTTCTTTGGAAAAATGTCTGTTCATGTCGTCTGCCCATTTCTTGATTGGATCATTTGTTCTTTGGGTGTTGAGTTTGATAAGTTCTTTATAGATTTTGGATACTAGCCCTTTATCTGATATGTCATTTGCAAATATCTTCTCCCATTCTGTTGGTTGTCTTTTGGTTTTGTGGACTGTTTCTTTTGCTGTGCAAAAGCTTTTTATCTTGATGAGGTCCCAATAGTTCATTTTTGCCCTGGCTTCCCTTGCCTTTGGCGATGTTTCTAGGAAGAAGTTGCTGCGGCTGAGGTCGAAGAGGTTGCTGCCTGTGTTCTCCTTTAGGATTTGGATGGACTTCTGTCTCACATTTAAGTCTTTCAACCATTTTGAGTCTATTTTTGTGTGTGGTGTAAGGAAATGGTCCAGTTTCATTCTTCTGCATGTGGCTGTCCAATTTTCCCAACACCATTTGTTGAAGAGACTTTTTTCCATTGGACATTCTTTCCTGCTTTGTTGAAGATGAGTTGCCCATAGAGTTGAGGGTCCATTTCTGGGCTCTCGATTCTGTTCCATTGATCTGTGTGTCTGTTTTTGTGCCAGTACCATACTGTCTTGATGACGACAGCTTTGTAATAGAGCTGGAAGTCCGGAATTGTGATGCCGCCAGCTTTGCTTTTCTTCTTCAACATTCCTCTGGCTGTTTGGGGTCTTTTCTGGTTCCATATAAATTTTAGGATTCTTTGTTCCATTTCTTTGAAAAAAGTGGATGGTATTTTGATGGGGATTGCATTGAATGTGTAGATTGCTCTAGGGAGCATTGACATCTTCACAATATTTGTTCTTTCAATCCATGAGCATGGAATGTTTTTCCATTTCTTTGTGTCTTCCTCAATTTCTGTCATGAGTATTTTATAGTTTTCTGAGTACAGATTCTTTGCCTCTTTGGTTAGATTTATTCCTAGGTAGCTTATGGTTTTGGGTGCAGTTGTAAATGGAATCGACTCCTTAATTTCTCTTTCTTCTGTCTTGTTGTTGGTATATAGGAATGCCATTGATTTCTGTGCATTGATTTTATATCCTGCCACTTTACTGAATTCCTATATGAGTTCTAGCAGTTGTGGGGTGGAGTCTTTTGAGTTTTCCACGTAAAGTATCATATCATCTGCAAAGAGTGAGAGTTTGACTTCTTCTTTGCCGATTTGGATGCCTTTGATTTCTTTTTGTTGTCTGATTGCTGTGGCTAGGATTTCTAATACTATGTTGAATAGCAGTGGTGATAGTGGACATCCCTGCCGCATCCCTGACCTTAGGGGGAAAGCTCTCAGTTTTTCCCTGTTGAGAATGATATTCGCTGTGGGTTTTTCATAGATGGCTTTTATGATATTGAAGAATGTACCTTTTATCCCTATACTCTGAAGAGTTTTGATCAAGAAAGGACGCTGTACTTTGTCAAATGCTTTTTCTGCATCTATTGAGAGGATCATATGGTTCTTGTTCTTTCTTTTGTTAATGTATTGTATCACGTTGATTGATTTGCGGATGTTGAACCAACTTTGCAGCCCAGGGATAAATCCCACTTGGTCATGGTGAATAATCTTTTTAATGTACTGTTGGATCCTATTGGCTAGTGTTTTGGTGAGAATTTTTGCATCCATGTTCATCAAGGATATTGGTCTGTAATTCTCCTTTTTGATGGGGTCTTTTTCTGATTTGGGGATCAAGGTAATGGTGGCCTCATAAAACGAGTTTGGAAGTTTTCCTTCCATTTCTATTTTTTGGAACAGTTTCAGGAGAATAGGTATTAATTCTTCTTGAAATGTTTGGTAGAATCCCCCTGGGAAGCCATCTGGCCCTGGGCTTTTGTTTGTTGGGAGATTTTTGATGACTGCTTCAATTTCCTTAGTGGTTATAGGTCTGTTCAGGTTTTCTATTTCTTCCTGGTTCAGTTTTGGTAGTTAATACATCTCTAGGAATGCATCCATTTCTTCCAGATTATCTAATTGTCTGGCATAGAGTTGCTCGTAATATGTTCTTATAATTGTTTGTGTATCTTTGATGTTGGTTGTGATCTCTCCTCTTTCATTCATGATTTTGTTGATTTGGGTCCTTTCTCTTTTCTTTTTGATAAGTTTGACCAGGGGTTTATCAATCTTGTTAATTCTTTCAAAGAACCAGTTCCTAGTTTCGTTGATCTGTTCTACTGTTCTTTTGGTTTCTAGTTCATTGATTTCTGCTCTGATCTTTATTATTTCTTTTCTCCTGCTGGGTTTAGGCTTTATTTGCTGTTCTTTCTCCAGCTCCTTTAGGTGTAGGGTTAGGCTGTGTATTTGAGACCTTTCTTGTTTCTTGAGAAAGGCTTGTATTGCTATATACTTTCCTCTCAGGACTGCCTTTGCTGTATCCCAAAGATTTTGAACAGTTGTGTTTTCATTTTCATTGGTTTCCATGAATTTTTTTAATTCTTCTTTAATTTCCTGGTTGATTCATTCATTCTTTAGTAGGATGCTCTTTAGCCTCCATGTATTTGAGTTCTTTCCGACTTTCCTCTTGTGATTGAGTTCTAGTTTCAAAGCATTGTGGTCTGAAAATATGCAGGGAATAATCCCAATCTTTTGGTACCGGTTGAGACCTGATTTGTGACCTAGGATGTGATCTATTCTGGTGAATGTTCCATGGGCACTAGAGAAGAATGTGTATTCTGTTGCTTTGGGATGGAATGTTCTGAATAGATCTGTGAAGTCCATTTGGTCCAGTGTGTCATTTAAAGATTTTTTATTTATTTATTTAATTGACAGAGAGAGGGAGAGACAGCGAGAGAGGGAACACAAGCAGAGGGAGTGGGAGAGGGAGCAGGAGGCTTCCCGCTGAGCAGGGAGCCTGATGCGGGGCTCGATCCCAGGACCCATGGATCATGACCTGAGCCGAAGGCAGTTGCTTAACCAACTGAGCCACCCAGGCGCCCCTGGTCCAGTGTGTCATTTAAGGTCTTTATTTCCTTGTGGATCTTTTGCTTAGATGATCTGTCCATTTCAGTTGGGGGGTGTTAAAGTCCCCCACTATTATTGTATTGTAGTCAATGTGTTTCTTTGCTTTTGTTATTAACTGCCTTATATAATTGGCTGCTCCCATGTTAGGGGCATAGATATTTACAATTGTTAGATCTTCTTATTGGATAGACCCTTTAAGTAGGATATAGTGTTCTTCCTCATCTCTTATTACAGTCTTTGGTTTAAAATCTAATTTGTCTGATATAAGGATTGCCACCCCAGCTTTCTTTTGGTGTCCATTAGCATGGTAAATAGTTTTCCACCCCCTCACTTTCTTTCTTTCTTTTTTTTTTTTTAACTGAAATAAGTTTATTTGCAGAAGAAGAACATCTGAACATCAGGTACAGTGTGATCCACAATGATCCAACAACAGCCGTAACTCGTTCTGGGAGTGCTCTTATGCAGTTTGGAGGAAACGTCAGCTGAACACTTATCAAACTTCAAAAAGCCATCTAACCTGAGTATTACACAATACATAATGACCATGACACAGTAATAAAAATACAATAGCAAATACTCACTACTTTGTGAGCTACAGCAACAATATAAACAATTTAGGCCCTTTTTAAAAAAATGAAAAAAATAGATACAGCTTTATTTCAAGCATTTTCAGTTGAATACAACTTTATATATTTTCACTCACAATAGACAGCAAAAGAATGCCTTCTGAAGTATCTGTAGAGAAAATATATTACTTGTTTAAATGTTTGCACTCAGAAGTGCACTTTGCCAGGTAGGAGTTCAGATAAGAGAATGAAACTGTGCTGGGCCAAAATCCTGGCTGCTGATCAAGACCTGTATAGTTTTCATATCTGTCTAAAAAAGTTTACATCGGAGAAAAAAGGAGAACGTAAAGAGAACCAACATTATTCTTTTTCAGTGAAGCAGTCTAATGGATTCCAAGTGTGTCGTCCCGAAGTTGAATCCTGTCCAGGCCGAGGAGCCGAGGGAGCTGGGAGGAAAGTGCTAACTGAACACTATAGAGATGGCCACTGATAACAGAGCTCCTAGAGGCCCAGGCCACACGGGCTGAAGGGCCGCCAGGACCACTGGTACAAAGGTAAAGTTCGCTCACCGAACTGCACACATAGAGCTCCTAGGAGGGTTAACAGTTCTTGACAGAGGTTCCTGGTTGTAGTTTACAATATCTGCCTTCACCACTCTCTGCACTACTGTACTGAACAGACTCTACTCTGAGCAGAGTTGGTATGTCGATTATCTTCTTCCGGGTACTTCACTATTTCTGCCCTGACAATATGCTGTGACTGTTCTATTTCTGCTTTGTTTAATTTGATTCCAAGGATTTCAGCAGCAACTTTCTGAAAACACAGGAAGACAGAGTCTCCTGTCTTTGCTGAGACAAAGTGGCTACTAAAACCATTTTCCTGGCAAAACCTTAAGTGTTTTTCAGGTTTTACTGTTCGCATGTGCTCCAAATCAATTTTATTGCCCACCAAGGCAACCAATGGCTGAGTTTCTGACTCCTCGCTCACTTTCTTCACCACAGAATACCAGTCTTCTAAATTCTCAAAGCTTTGATAATTTGTAATATCATATACCAAGAGGATTCCCTGTGCTCCATAGATATATTTATCCAACGTCTTGCCTCCTATTGTCTGTCCTCCTATATCCCAAACTTGAAGAGCAACATTCAGGTTTCCTGGCAACGTCATCCTTCTCAAAAAGAAATCCAGCCCTATAGTTTGTTTGTACTGTTTCCCAAAAGTTTCTTGAGCAAAACATGTAGCTAAGAAGGTCTTCCTGGAGGTGCCGTCCCCCAGCACGACGATTTTCAGTTGCCGGTCCTGGCTCTCCTCCTCAGAGTCCGACATGGTGTCCTGGGAACCAGGCCCGCTCCCCCACCCCCACCCCGAGGTAGAGGGAGGAAGGGTAGGAGGGGGTCTCTGGGGGCAGGGGAGAGGAGGAAGGGCGGCAGTGGGGGCAGGACGCCCCGCCCGGGTGTCTCAGCAGCGGCTGGACGTATCTGGGGCGAATCACTCGCTGGGCGCCATCTTGCCCACCTCCCCTCCCCTGCGCCCCGTCCCGCCCCCCACCCCCTCACTTTCAATCTGGGGGTGTCTTTAGGTCTAAAATGAGTCTCTTGCAGATAGCATATTGATGGGTCTTGTTTTTTTATCCAATCTGATAGCCTGTGTCTTTTGATTGGGGTATTTAGCCCATTTACATTCAGGGTAACTATTGAAAGATATGAATTTAGTGCCATTGTATTGCCTGAACAGTGACTGTTACTGTATATTGTCTGTGTTCCTTTCTGGTCTACGCTGCTTTTAGGCTCTCTCTTTCCTTAGAGGACCCCTTTCAATATTTCTTGTAACGCTGGTTTTGTCTTTGCAAATTCCTTTAGTTTTTGTTTGTCCCGGAAGCTTTTTATCTCTCCTTCTATTTTCAATGATAGCCTAGCTAGATATAGTATTCTTGGCTGCATATTTTTCTCATTTAGTGCTCTGAAGATATCATGCCAGTCCTTTCTGGCCTGCCAGGTCTCTGTGGATAGGTCTGTTGCCAGTCTAATGTTTCTACCATTATAGGTTACATATCTCTTCTCCCGAGCTGCTTTCAAGATTTTCTCTTTGTCTCTGAGACTCATAAGTTTTACTATTAGATGTCGGGGTGTTGACCTATTTTTACTGATTTTGAGAGGGGTTCTCTATGCCTCCTGGATTTTGATGCCTGTTTCCTTCCCCAAATTAGGGAAGTTCTCTGCTATAATTTGCCCCAATATACCTTCGGCCCCTCTCTCTCTTTCTTCTTCTTCTGGGATCCCAATTATTTTAATGTTGTTTCGTCTTAGTGTATCGCTTATCTCTCGAATTCTGCCCTCATGATCCAGTAGTTGTTTATCTCTCTTTTACTCAGCTTCTTTTTTTAAATTTTTTAAAAAGATTTTATTTATTTATTTGAGAGAGACAGAATGAGAGCTAGAGAGCACGAGAGTTAAGAGGGTCAGAGGGAGAAGCAGACTCCCCACCGAGCGGGGAGCCCGATGCGGGACTCGATCCCGGGACTCCAGGATCATGACCTGAGCCGAAGGCAGTCGCTTAACCAACTGAGCCGCCCAGACGCCCCTCAGCTTCTTTATTTTCCATCAGTTGGTCTTCTTTATTGCTAATTCTCCCTTCTGCCTCATTTATCCTAGCAGTTAGAGCCTCCATTTTTTTTAATGTTTTATTTATTTATTCATGAGAGTCAGAGAGAGAGAGAGAGAGAGAGGCAGAGGGAGAAGCAGGCTTCCCACTGAGCAGGGAGCCTGACGTGGGACTCGATCCCAGGACCCTGGGATCATGACCCGAGCCGAAGGCAGACGCTCAACCATCTGAGCCACCCAGGCGCCCTCCTCCATTTTTTATTGCACCTCATTAATAGCCCTTTTGATTTCGACTTGGTTAGATTTTAGTTCTTTTATTTCTCCAGAAAGGGTTTCTTTAATAACTTCCAAGTTTTTTCAAGCTTTTTTCAAGCTTTTCAACCCAGCTAGTATCTTTAAAATCATGATTCTGAACTCTAGATCTGACATCGTACTAATGTCTGTATTGAGTAGGTTCCTGGCAGTTGTACTGCCTCTTGTTCTTTTCATTGAGGTGATTTTTTCTGTCTTGTCATTTTGTCCAGAGGAGAACAGATGAATGAGAGAACAAAATGTTAACCGGGTAACAATGTCCCCAGAAAATACACACTAAACCAATCAGAAAAGACCTGAAACCGGGGCAGAAGAAAGGGAAAGAAAGAAAAAGAAAGAAAGAACGAAAGAAAAAAGAAAAGAAAAAGATAAAAACAAACAAAAACAAAACAAAACAAAAAAACATAATATGATCAAATATGATCAGGCTGGTGCATAGATCAGTGCCACACACTAGATTCTGGGTGTATTTTGGTCTGTTAGAAGAAAGTGCCTCCCAAAATTTTAAAGAAAGAAAAACTTATATATGTACAAAAATAAGGGTTAATACGATGAAGGGATGGAATATGACTTCCAGAAAGTGGTCGCTTTTCTGTTCAGAGAGTTGTTGCTATTCTTTTCTTTGATTTCCTGTTGAGTTCATAGGTGTTCAGAATGGTTTGATCCCTATCCATCTGAATTCCTGGGACCAGACGAAATCTAGGTCTCCTACACCTCTGCCATCTTGCTCTGCCCCCTCTTTTTTTTTTTTTTTTAAGATTTTATTGTTCATTTGAGACACAGAGATACAGAGAGAGAGAGAGAGAGAGAGAGAGAGCATGAGCAGGGGGAGAGGCAGAGGGAGAGGGAGAAGCAGGCTCCCCACTGAGTCAGGAGCCTGACATGGGGCTCAATCCCAGGACCCTGGGACCATGACCTGAGCCGAAGGCAGATGCTCAACCATCTGAGCCACCCAGGTGCCCCTGAATGTACTTTTTAAAACTCCCAGTACCTCTGAATGTGATTTTATTTGGAAGTAGAATCATCACAGATGTGATTTATGTGGGAAACAAAGGCAGAAGAAAAATTATTAAATTTCCTAACTACCTACACCCCACTGATAAGTGCTTGAAACAGGCAGAGGGACATTCCTCTAGGGACTCAACGGACTCAATGCTAATACTTTGCTAAGGGCAAAAGGCAATGCTAGCCTGACCATCCTCCCCTCCCCCCCCATCCTGTAAGTCTACTTTAATGTATAAGAATTCCTTTAGAAATTTTCTTTATCTCTAAACCCCCCACGATATATGTTGGCAATCACCTCCCAAGCTTATGGCCCACGGATATACATCAGAAGGGTCTCATGACTAAGGTTTTATTAGATGGTAATAAATGACCTTTTTCCAACAATAGCTAGCCCCCTCAAGGTCCTAGAAACCTTGCTTCCAAATTCCTTAGAGACTTAAGCTCTCCCTAACCCCATCCCAACTTGAAAGTCTATAATGGGCCACTCCTCATGACCCCAGTGCAGCTCTTTTTGCACCAAAGACATCTCAAGAATTCTTTCGTGGCCATTGGCTTTGAACCCTAAAGTCTTTTCTACAGCATATGGCACCCAACATGGTGCTTTGAGTCCAGAGTCTCATCTGGACTCTGAGCCTCGGTGCAAACATGGTGAGTACTTACTTCCTCTTCTCTTCCTTTATGTTCATTTCGGGGGCTTTTCAAGGAGTAGTCTTATTGGAACACTTTCATATTGATTGCTCAGGCTGTAATCCTCTAGCCCGTGGCTACTCTATGGGGAGGAGAAAGCCTGCCTTTTCGCTGGAAGTTAGTATCCTGGCCAGGATGGTAATAGGACCCAGAAACTTGATGCCCTCTCTTTATTCCTGTCCTTATACAAAGTCCTCTGTCTTGGGCACGGGACGGCCACCTAAGCCATGAGCACGGCTATGTGAGGTTTCCTCCTGATTGATCTAATATGATCCCCTTCACATCCTTGGTCTAGCCGCTTCTGGCCAAGGGACCTCCACTGGGAGCTTGCCAAAACCAGTACTCCATTGAATTAAAACTCAACCAGGGACTGTTTCCTAGGGAAGTTGGCTATAAGGACTACATATGTTGGAATGTCGCTTAGATCATGATGGATTTTTTTTTTAAGATTTTATTTATTTATTTGACACACAGAGAGACAGAGCACAGCAGGGGTAGCAGCAGGCAGAGGGAGAGGGAGAGGCAGGCTCCCTGTTGTACAGAGAGCCCAACATGGGGCTTGATCCCAGGACCCTGTGATCATGACCTGAGCCGAAGGCAGATGCTTAACCAGCTGAGCCACCCAGGTGCCCTGATTATGATGGATTTCTATCTTTACTGTTTTCTGTCAATATCCTCTACTAACTACTTAAAAGCTACAGAATTCAGTTAGTTCCCCTTGTAAAACTTTTCTAGTGTTCTCCACGGATTAAAAATGGTGGGTTCCTCAAGGCAAGGTAAAATAAGGTGTGGCCTTCACAGCATGACCTTCAAGGCATGGTATTTTGGTCCATATGCCAGGCATCCATCTGTAGCCTCGGATGCAATGGGGAAGCCGGGGGACCCTAGCATCCCTCCTACAGGGGCCTTTATCAGCAGCAGTGGTCATAGCGATTTTGTTTGGGGGACGCATTGGGTTGCTTTGACACCAGGAACCTCTGACATATCCTGTGCATGGGACACCACCTAGGAGTCGGGGTGGGTGGGGGATTTTCTAGGTAATGGACCTTCTCTTTTCTTCAGTTCCCAAGGACTGTCCCTTGGGGTGCCTTTTAAGCCACTGGAAACAATTCAGATTGCAAACCTTAGGAAAGGACTGAGCTCCTGTAACACTGCATGGCCTCAGTGAGATCTATCGGTTAGTTCTCTTCTGCGGGAAATAGGGCAAATGGACCTAAGGTACCTTCATTGTTCTACACCAGGATCCTGACCTAAGGACCTCTTGCAGAATGTGTTTGCCTGAATGTGTGGGTTAGTAAACCACCACACCCCGCCCCGACGTACTGGATGATAATTATCTAAATAGGCCTCCACCAAGGGGCGCCTGGGTGGCTCAGTCGTTAAGTGTCTGCCTTTGGCTCAGGTCATGGTCCTGGGGTCCTGGGATCGAGCCCCGCATCGGGTTCCCTGCGCAGCGGGAAGCCTGCTTCTCCCTCTCCCGCTCCCCCTGCTTGTGTTCCCTCTCTCGCTGTCTCGCTCTCTGTCAAATAAATAAATAAAATCTTTATAAAAAATAAATAAATAGGCCTCCACCAAATAAACCTTGGTTGCTTGAGGAAACACAGGCCCTCCCTAGCAAAGGGGACTCTGACTCTCTCACTGTTCCTCCTCCTAATAGATGTGGGGGTTTCTCCCTCACTCATTTCCCCAGTTAATGGCTATAATTGGAGCGAACTCTAGCTAGCCTACCTTGGGATGGGGACTTGAAGGAACATTCCCAAGCAGCTGCTGAAACTCCCTTTGTTTCGAGGAAATTCCCTGTCTTCTCCAGCCCGACATGGACTGCCTAAGCCCCTTGCTCGTGGGAGAACGTGGCGTCGGCTCCCCTGTGGAAAATTGGCTTCTAGACCATCCTCGGTGCCTCAGGCACCACGGCTCCCTCTCCCCTCACTGTCACGGAGCAAGAAGAGCACCCTGTGGACCTAACACCGCCCACTCCAGATTTCCCCGCCAGGGTCTCAGGTGAAAATTGACAATGGGGAGGATCAGGTGGAACATAATTCAGTATTTAAACTAAGTTAAGTTTGTTGGTTTAAGATAGACATGTCTTTATTTTTTTAAAGATTTTGTTTATATATTTGAGAGAGAGAGAGTGGCCGAGAGAGAGAGAGGAGGAGCAAGGGGAGGGGCAGAGGGGGAAGCAGACCCTTAACCGACTGAGCCACCCAGGCACCCCTGGGTACTAAGGTTTCTAAGAGTGAAAAAAATTCTACTGACTAATTAAGACTGATGGAAATAAGAAAAGCAGCTCCGTATGTGTAAGAAACATATAAGGAATGGAAATGTGTTTTTGTTAAAGCTAAAAGAAGGTAATTTTGTCATAAGTGAGACTGGTTGTTTGCAGAGAAATGGCCTGGGACAAGATCTGAATGCAAACGGGAGTTGTGCAAGGTTCGTGATGGGAAAACTTTGGAAAGGAATTTTAGGGGTGATCAGGACGGATAAGATTGAAGTGAGTGGATTTTAAAGTACACTGGTATAATATTGAAAGTCTGCTTTCTCTCTGTGCAAAAAGACACGTTTTCTTGAATTGTTGGTGTGCCCTTGATAAGAAAGTGTAGACAGTTGTTTTCTCTTTGCCTGCCCAGAAACACCAGTTTCTATGTTTTGCCTTTATCAGGTCTTCAACATCCCTCATCCTATTTATTAGGTATGTGCTTTAAAACATCCTAAGGTTTGGGAGGCCTGGGTTAAGCATCTGCCTTCAGCTCAGTTCATGATCCCAGGGTCCTGGGATCGAGCCCCACATCAGGCTCCTTGCTCAGCGGGGAGCCTGCTTCTCCCTCTGCCTGCCACTCCCCCTGCTTGTGCTCTCTCTGACAAATAAATAAATAAAACCTTAAAAAAAAAAAAAGCTTTCTAAGGTTTTAACAGACTTCCCCAAGATTTAAATCATGAACAAAGTGTCGTTGACTAATTAGGCTTGTGTGTTTGGTATGTTATGTCCTGGTATAAGGTCATCATCACTCGATATTCTGGCTATTGAAGTGTTATGTGTCACAGAAATAACTGGTTTCCTTGTCAGTTGCATCATAATGAATTCGCCTATCAGATCATTAACAATGTCCATTTCTGAGTTTTTGTCATTTATAATTGTTCTTATTCTCTTGCAAAATGAGTTTCATCTTCAAGGAGGTTCATAAAAAGGACTTGTAGGACAAATACAGGTATTCAGTATCTTTAAGATCAAAACTGAAATGGGTAAGAATCTCCAGAACTAACTAAAAAGCTGTATTCAAACTGAACAAGAATAGTAACACGGGACTAAGTGAACTAAAAAGATGATTATAGTTTTGTGACTCTTGTTTGAAACATTGCTTGTTCTCTAATGTTTGCTCTTCCAGATTAAGGAAACTTTTTCTTAAGATATCTGTGATTTACAGGTGACGAAGTATTCATTTGTGAACAAATTGAAGCATTTAACTTTTCTCTCTCCCTGAACCCTGGGAAACTCGAAAGGTCTCAGTAAGTATTCTTTCTTCCATGGCAATCATAGTCATTTGCATAAGTTCTATAAGAATCTGTTCTCCTTGTTATAGGACACCATTGGAAACACTGGTTATTTTACCAAGGCTTTGACTGGAATGTCCTAATTGAGAGGGGCCTGCATAGACTCAGATCTGACCAAACAGCTATAAGGAACTTTAAGGTTGACTATATGAAACCTGGAGCTATAAAGCCCCTTGGAACTGTTGACCTGATACCTTGCTTACAGAGTTCCCAGCAGCCTCACCAGGTGAGTAAAGAATGTCACTTCCTGGCAGGTGCAGGAACCTCCAGATACTCTGGGGACCTCAGCAAGAGGAATCCACCCACATCTACAGGTATTGCAGGCATGTCTGATGGCAAGCCCTTGGCTTGGCTTCTGGCCTGGAGAGACTACTCCAAGTTCAACCTAGAGATTCCTTTAGAAAACGTTCCAGCAAAGCAGATTCTGAAAGATCTACACTATCAATCATTATTCTTGCTGAACTTATGTAGATAATTAGGCCAGATTTGTTAAAACTGGACTTGTCTTTCAAATAAATTAGTCCTGATTTGGCTATCTCTGATTAAAAATGAGGGTTGTTTTAGAGAGAAAAATTATGTTTCAATAACACACCTTGTGGAAGTTAAATTCTAGATCCGATTGTCTTTAAAGTTTGTTGTTTACCTAAGCCAGACAACTTGAGACAAACTTGAAATTGCCATAATAGCTCATGTATAGACAATCTCCTTGCTTGTTAATTTTGTGAGGATAATAACAGGGCCCCATGGGCATATGATGATTTGAACAACTGGGAAATGGGATAGATTCCCCAACGATTGTATAAGTCCACTGGCACCTTGATCAATTCTATGTGGCTGGGATGAAGAAATTGTCAAAAATTGACAAAAAGCCAGAGCATACCCCACTCGGTAGGGGCTTGTGGAGATAATGGATGACCCCACTTTCCTTATGATGGGACTGGATGATGCACTTCGGTATGCCCTTATTTCTTGACAAGTCTTCTCCCACTTGCCAGTGATTCCTTGTAATTGGGATATTGTTAACGCTGGACCTCAAACAAAGAGGTCTTCTTGGTGGTATTATCCCTTAGTCATATTTATCCTAGAAGCCACCCCTATTGAGGTAGAATTGCAAACAAGGGCTTTAGCCAAGCATAAAACAGTCCTCCTGGTAAGAGCCTCAAAGTTCACTATGGGATAATCCGTGACTGTAATGACCTCACATCAGGTCCAGAGTGTCTTAGAGACCAAAAGCCACCAACAGATGATGGGAGGCTGACTTATTAAATACCAGCTTATGCTTAGAGATGTGCCTGAAATAATACTTGAAACCTGTCAGACTTTAAACCCAGCTACCCTTGTGCCTGGACCTGACCATCGTACTTCGATAGAGCATAATAACCCTTCCGAGGTTATTGATTGATTTTGTTTATGCTAGTCAACCAGATTTAAGAGATGCCCCTATTGAAAGTACAGATGACAGTTGGTTTACTGATGGCAACAGTTTCATGAAAAAAGGGAGTAAGAAAAGCTGGGTCTGCCATAGGGCTCACTTGTGCTTGGCAATTGCCCAAGCCTTAAAAAAATTAATATTTGTACTGACCCCAAATGTTTCCTTTCCTAGTCCTACGTGCTCATGGTGCAATTTGGAAGAAAAGGGGATTATTATTAAGCCATAACTCCCCAATCAAATATGGGCCTGAAATTATTACTCTGCTTTAGGCTACACACCTGCCTAAGGAGGTAGCTGTAATTCACCTCAAAGGACATCAGAGGATACGACCTTAGAGTCCAGGAAAACCCCCAAAGACCCCACAATTTGGTAGACTGTGCAGCCAAGCAGGCAGCACAAAGTGAACAAATATTAAATCTTTTACCGTCTTTTTTTTTTTTTTTAAAGATTTTATTTATTTATTTGACAGAGAGAGACAGCGAGAGCGGGAACACAAGCAGGGGGAGTGGGAGAGGGAGAAGCAGGCCTGCCTGCGGAGCAGGGAGCCCGCTGCGGGGCTCGATCCCAGGACCCTGGGATCATGGCCTGAGCTGAAGGCAGACGCTTCACGACTGAGCCACCCAGGCGCCCCGATTTCTGGGTTTCTGACATGAATACTCAGATTGGCACTTTAAACGATCCCTCTCTTTCCTTTCATGACTGGTTAAACTTCTGGACTGGAAGAGGGTTTTTGGCAACTATCAAAGGACTCTCACTTGGGCTTCTTTTTCATTTTGTTACACTAATCATGTTTTGCTGTTTTCTCCCATGTCTCTTCACTTGGTGCCGAGACTCCTTCGCTGCCATAACTTCAAGCCAACAGATGATCCTTTCCACTCGGGAAGATCCACACATGCAGTCTCTCTTGGACTCAGCTGCTCTGCCTTTTGTAATTCCCACATCTATATAAGCCCCAGCTGACCAATGTTGACCCATAGGTAGGGACATCTCTACACCCCTATTCAGCAGGAAGAAGTTACAGAAGATGGGACCTTCCACCCTCAGCAACCTTAAAGATTTAAGGGTCAAAATTGTTCAGGGGGGAATGATGTGGGAAACAAAAGCAGAAGAAAAATTATTAAATTTCCTTACTACCTACACCCATTGACAAGTCCTTGAAACAGGCAGAGTGACATTCCTGTAGGGACTCGAAAGACAATCCTAGCCTGACAGCACCCCGCCCAACCCGGGCCCCCAGGATCCTGTAAGTCTACTTTTAACATATAAAAATTCCTTTAGAAATTTCCTTTATCGGGCGCCTGGGTGGCTCAGTTGGTTAAGCGACTGCCTTCGGCTCAGGTCATGATCCTGGAGTCCCGGGATCGAGTCCCACATCGGGCTCCCTGCTCAGCAGGGAGTCTGCTTCTCCCTCTGACCCTCTTCCCTCTCGTGCTCTCTCTCTCTCATTCTCTCTCTCTCAAATAAATAAATAAAATCTTTAAAAAAAAAAGAAATTTCCTTTATCTCTACCCCCCCCCAAGATACGTGTTGGCAACCCCCCCCCACCCAAGCATAATACCCACCGATATACATCCGAAGGGTCTCATGACTCAGGTTTTATTAGACGGTAATACATGACCTTTTCCCAACAATAGCTAGCCCCCTCAAGGTCCTGGAAACCTTGCTTCCAAAATTTCTTAGAGACTTACACTCTCCTTAACCCCCTTCCAACCTGAAAGTCTATAATGGGCCGCTCCTCACGACCCCGGTGCAGCTCTTTCTGCCCACGGGTCCCGTCCCTGTGCTTTAATAAAAGCACCTTTTTGCAGCAAAGACGTCTCAAGAATTCTTTCTTTGTCATTGGCTTTGAACCCTAACGTCTTTCCTACATCAGTAATTCGTTAAGATGTGCTCATATTGGAGTAAGATGGGCTTTAACCCAATGTAACTGGCGTCCTGATGAGAACAGAAGAGGGAGAAATGATGAGGTGAAGACACACACAGAACACCACGTGATGAGCGTGCGAGGCAGAGATTGGAGTAGCGAATCTACAAGACAAGGAATGCCAAGGCTTGCTGGCAATGCTAGAAGTTGGGAGAAAGGCATGGAACAGATTCTCCCCTGGAACCCTTCAGAACGAGCAACGCCCTGCCCACATGTTGATCTGGAACTTCTAGCCTCTCGGATTGTAAGAGAATGTATTTCTGGGGCACCTGGTCGGCTCAGTTGGTTAAGCGCCTGCCTTCGGCTCAGGTCATGATCCCAGGGTCCTGGGATCGAGCCCCGCATCGGGCTCCCCGCTCAGTGGGAAGCCTGCTTCTCCCTCTCCCTCTACTGTTCCCCCTGCTTGTGCTCTCTCCCTCTCTCTGTCAAATAAATAAATAAATAAATCTCAAATGAAAAAATTAAAAATCTTAGGAAGGGCGCTTGGGTGGCTCAGTTGGTTAAGCGACCGCCTTCGGCTCAGGTCATGATCCTGGAGTCCCGGGATCGACTCCCGCATCGGGCTCCCTGCTCGGCGGGGAGTCTGCTTCTCCCTCTGACCCTCTTCCCCTTCATGCTCTCTATCTCTCATTCTCTCTCTCTCAAATAAATAAATAAATAAAATCTTTAAAAAAAATAAGAAATAAAAATAAAAATCTTAGGAAAAAACAAGTAAATTTCTGTGGATTAAGCCACATAGTCTGTTGTACTTTGTTACACTGGCCCTAGGAATCTAATACATTGTGTTTCCTAAATTTGAGGGTCCACGTCTTTTATTAATTTGCAAATTCTCAGCCTCCATATCTTCAATATTACCTCTCCTCTTTCCTCCTCCTCTCATTCTGGAACTTCAGTTGGGCTTATGTTAGACCTCATGCTATGATCCTGTCTTTTAACTTCTCTTTCATAGTTTTAATTTTTTTCTCTCTGTGTGTTACTTTCTTTTTTTTTTATTTTAAAGATTATTTATTTATTTATTTATTGACACAGAGAGATAGTGAGAGAGGGAACACAAGCAGGGGGAGCGGGAGAGGGAGAAGCAGGCTTCCTGCTGAGCAGGGAGCCCAATGCGGGGCTCGATCCCAGGACCCCGGGATCATGACCTGAGCTGAAGGCAGACAGTTAATGGTGCCACCGAGGCGCCCCAACTTTTTCTTTTTTTTTTTAAAGATTTTTTAAAATTTATTTTTTTGACAGAGAGAGACACAGCGAGAGAGGGAACACAAGCAGGGGGAGCGGGAGAGGGAGAAGCAGGCTTCCCGTGGAGCAGAGAGCCCGACATGGGGTTGGTCCCAGGACCCCAGGATCATGAACTGAGCAGAAGGCAGAGGCTTAACCGACTGAGCCACCCAGGCACCCCTAAAAGTTATTTTTAAGTAATCTCTACATGGGGCTCAAACCCACAGCCCTGAGATCAAGAGTTGCACGCTCCACCAAAGGAGCCAGCCAGGCTCCCCTAGAAGTCCTGTTTTGTTCTTTTTCATGTCTGCCGTGTCATTTCAATAGTCTTTTTATTCCTTGCTCTTGTTTTAAAATTTATTTATCTATGGGGTGCCTGGGTGGTTCATTCAGTTAAACGTCCGACTCTTGATTTCAGCTCAGGTCATGATCTCAGGGTTGTGAGATGGAGCCCTGCGTGGGGGTCTGTGCTGGGCATGGAGCTTGCTTAAGAGACTCTCTCCCTCTCCCTCTGCCCCCCTCCACCCCTGCCGCACTTTGTCTCTCAAAAAAAAAAAAGTTATTTGTTTTTTGAAGTCTTTTTTTAATTTTTTATTTAATTGACAGAGAGAGAGAGGGAACACAAGCAGGGGGAGTGGGAGAGGGAGAACCAGGCCCCCCCCCGCCTTGAGCAGGAAGCCCGTTGTGGGGCTCGATCCCAGGACCCTGGGATCATGACCTGAGCCGAAGGCAGATGCTTAACCGGCTGAGCCACCCAGGTGCCCCAGAAATGAGAATTTTTAAAGAGCCTCCTGGAAAGGAAAATACATAAGTTACTAACCAGCTCGGTGACTGAGGACAGGGGTGCCTTCCTTGTGACTGCCCTGCAGCCCAGAGAGTGTCGAGCATGCCAGAAGTGTCAGTAAATATTTGGGGAATTGACTCAGCCCGAAACAGTGATCCTCTCTGTGGGAGAATTTCAGGCGCTTGTGGTCAGGCAAGTTAGAGGAAAAAGAGCCATTGCCACCTACCCACATGCACAACAAATGCACACATACATGCTCTTATACACTCAAGCACACATAGATGCTCCCAAGTATGTGCACACATGCACACTCTCACACGTTCTCGCGTATATACACACACATTTTACAAGGTACCCAGGATTTTTTTTTAAAGATTGTATTTATTTCTTTGAGAGAGAGAGTGGAGAGAGTATGAGAGGGGGAGGGTCAGAGGGAGCAGCAGACTCCCCGCTGAGCAGGGAGCCCAATGTGGGGCTCCATCCTTAGACTCCAGGATCATGACCTGAGCCAAAGGCAGAGGCTTAACCAACTGAGCCACCCAGGCGCCCCCAGGTTTTGTTTTAATCAGGTTCAGTAAGACATGCAGACATGGAAATGACTGTCATTGTTACTGGACCGAACTTGGGCACCAATGTCTGGGACACGGGTTCTGAAGCAAAGTAAAGCTTTACTATGAGAAAGGCAGCCCAGTGAGAAGGCCGGGCATCATTCCCAAAGCTGCCTTGCCCCGTTGAGCCCAGGGACAACTTACATGCATGAGAGGAGGGTGAGGGGCTTCTTGAAATCTTGAAGGAGGGAGGCTTGAAACAATATGGAGATACCCTTTCTTTAGGACAGTGAGGCACCATGAGGGATATGATCAGGTGATCAGGCACATCAGATAATTTCAAGATAAACATTAGTTTGTGGTCCCCATTAGGTTACCACAACTACTGGGTAAATAGGGAGTAGGGGTCAGAAGGCAAAATTAATGATTTATCCGTGGGTGAGATTAAGAGGTGTGTAATTAAGTAGAGAACAAAACAGACCATGGAGCTAAGTTAATCATAATGCAACTAATGCAACTATAGTTCTGCTTATGCCTTCAAAACAGGTCCAGGGACCAAGCATCTAGTCTCATCATGAAGGAAAAATTTTCATGGGCAGTTCTCCAAAAGTGGGTGGCAGGGGTGGGATTCTCAAGAGCAATCTGACTGGTTGAAAGAAGATGAAAGCATTTGTTCAAGAAAAGGAAGAAGGGAGGAGAGGGTATGGTACCTCCCTGTGCCTGGGTGGCTAGGGAACCAGCCCTGGTGTGAAGTGGCTGTGAGAGGTAAATGTTAGCTGGGGAAGCTAAGGTGACCCATCTAACCCCAGGAGCTCAGGCTCACTCTGGAACCCCTCCCCCAGCCCCAGGCTGGCATTAGCCACTCTGGATAGAGTAAAGGGGAAACAAAATCCAGCCTGGGTGATGCCACTAGTTTTTGTTCTCTTCTTCAGGTGGGAGTGAGACAGGGAAACTGAAGGACTCCATCAAAATCTGCTTTTTTCTGCTTCTATCCTCGCTGGGACCTGTATCCCCGACCCCACTTTACACATGCCTCACAAATAGCAGACATCCTCCTTGTATGGGACAAGGAGTTAAGGTTCTCCAGGAGGCTATCCTTTGCGCATCCCAGACCACTTGAGCTGGACACCAATGCCAAGACCCTTCTGCTCCAAGGAATGACACCTGGGCCCTTGTCTTTGTCCTAAGTGGTTCCTGGATGCCCGAGAGGACGCATGCCCCAGATCACCATCCCCAGTAAAAACCCCAGCCTCTGAACACG
>NW_027397173.1:0-92295 GCF_003265705.2 Callorhinus ursinus
TTGCCAGAAGCGGCCGGTGGAGGCCCCCTCCCCCGCCATCTATCCTCCCTCGGAATCCGCATTGGATTCACTTCTCCGCACTTCCTACCTTCCAGTAAGTGGTTGGTTCTCTGTTCAGAGAGTTGTTGCTACTCTCTTCTTCGATCTCCTGTTGAGTTCGTAGGTGTTCAGAATGGTTTGATCCCTATTCAGCTGAATTCCTGAGACCAGACGAAATCCAGGTCTCCTACTCCTCTGCCATCTTGCTCCAACCCCTCTACTCTCCCAATTTTAAGTGTTGAGTTTAATGTCTTTCTTCTGGAGTTCATCCTTCAACACTTTTAAAGAAAGATCCTTTTTTTTTTTAGTTCTTTTAAAGAAGATTTCCTTTAAAGAAGTGGTGAATTTTCTGAATTTCTTTCTCTTAAAACAATTTTTATTTATTACTTCTACTAGAATAATACTTTATCTGGCTGTACAATTTTAGGTTCATAGTCTTCTTTCTTTTTTCCACCTCGAGACTGTTTGAGCATATTTCTCCATTGTGTTCTTGTCAATGAGAAGTTTCCTGGTGTCTATCAGATTCTCTGTTTCTCTTTCTCATCCTCACCACCCAGAGCCTGTAGAGCATCTCTCCATTCTTAGGTTTCTAAGATTCTCTACACTGTGCCCTATTTCATGTCCCACACACAATGCTCAGTTGACCATATTTATCTAAGGAGTCATGACTTGTTCAGCTTTGAAAATGTTTGCCTCATTTTGACCAGCTTCCTTACTGCAAAACCCTGTGCACAAGAACGGACAACTGGACGAGATTCTCAGAATCCCTGTCAATTTAATTCAGTAAGCCTCAACTAAATTTCCAGAGAAGGATGCCATAAAATAATTAAATTTCCCATTGTAAATGGGCTTTCTGAAGATTAAACTTTCAGGAACAGCATGAGATTAATAAATTATGGTTTATGGGAACCATGATAGTTTGTTTCTTTCAGACTTTTATCAAACCAACCACTCTTTCCTGGGGTTCTTACATAGATGAGCATAAGGCATACATAGGACATGTATTTAGGAATTCTCCAGATTATTGCAAAATTTCTTTGACTGATGTCTCTTCCTTAGTTTAGGTACCTTTTTCTATTTGTGATGGGTCTGCTTTCTTTTCCTTTTTTTTTTTTTTAAGATTTTATTTATTTATTTGAGAGAGAATGAGAGATAGAGAGCACGAGAGGGAAGAGGGTCAGAGGGAGAAGCAGACTCCCTGCTGAGCAGGGAGCCCGATGTGGGACTCGATCCCAGGACTCCAGGATCATGACCTGAGCCGAAGGCAGTCGCTTAACCAACTGAGCCACCCAGGCGCCCTACTTTCTTTTCCTTTTAAGACATGTCCATTGATATGTGGAAATATATTATGAATATAATTCAATAACCAAGCTTCAGTGGTAAAAATCATTCATTCATTTTATGAGACATTTCAAGTTTTATGCAAGAGGCAGCTGGAGTTTTATTAAGCACATCGATTATTAATTCATCACACTTACAAGACTTATTTGCTTATTTTCCATATTATCTCTGTCTAGTAGTTGAACAGAGTTGCTTTTTATTACACTGGTTTTCACTGTGATAATAAAACATAATAACAAGAGAGTTCTCATTCTCTTGTCCTCCCTTCCTTCAGTTTAGCTGAGGACCAGAGTTTGAGGTGGAATGAAAGAGAGACAGAAAGACCAAGACCTTTGCGCAACTCACAGGTGAGTCAGGAATCTGTGTAATGGGATAAGAGCATCCCACAATCCACCCTTGGACTGAAGCACATCCCTACTGCTCACCCACATTTGTCACAATCATAAGTGAAGGCTCTCCCTTCCTCTCCAGCTTGCTAGACCATGTCTAACCACTGTGTTTCCCCCTGAAATCCCTGCCAGTTGTGTCTGGCTTAATCTCTCTAACCATCTGACCTGACTTCTCTTTTAAGACACACCTCAAACCCCTCTTGGTCAAGAAGTCTTCTCTGAAGCTAATTTGTCTGGCATTTCTTTTTCTAAATGTGTATAACATTTATAGCCTTCAAAATAGCAATAAAAATGATTTCACTATAAAATATACTCTCCCTATTCAAAGACAGTAGATATAGATATCCTTGCAGACAGATATACAATCCATTGTGTGTCTTCTACATAAAACACTTGGGACAGTTCCCCACTTCTTCTCAAAGCTGTCATTTGATCAAGAGTTTACTCAAGAGTTACATTTGTGTTTAATGGAAAGAAGACTGGAACTTTTACTTGAAAAGCGTGGGTTTGAAAGTCACTTCCATCCCTTACTTAACTGGGGGCCTTTCTGAGCTTCAGTTTTCTCATCAGTTTGATGAAAAAATAATAAAAACCTTACAGGATTATTGTTAAGATCAAAGAAGACAATGCCTATAAAAGACCTTTATGAGCTGCAATGGATAACATAAATATGATCACCATTAATTCATCTGATTACACTGTAGAGAAAGGGTCAGTTGAGTCTTGTGGTTTAGTTAAATGTCTGTATAACACCTAATCTCATTTGCAACAAGTCAGTTGCACAGTGAATGTGTTTCTTTTTGCACCCAGCGATGGGGAGCTTAGAGGAGGCGAGAAGGCTAAGACAGGAAGCACAGGCACCACACAAAGGGCTCAGGTTTCAGGGTCATGTAGAAATGGCTCAGATCCTATGTCTTTCACTTCTTGCTATGTGGTCCTACACAAGTTATTTGACTTACCTGAACTTCACTGTACTCATCTATAAAATAGGTGTGACTATGAGGAAGCTATAATTCACCAAATCAGTTCCCCTTTCCTTTGAGACTCACTATAAAGCTACATTTCCTCCTGCCCCCCTGCAGTTCTGTTGGGGACATGGGACTGGGTTCTGGGAAGTGATATATGCTGCTTCCCACCCTAACCATAAACTCCCCTTCAAGATCTCTCCATTAGCTCTTCCCTGCCCATAGCAACTGTATCAGTTAGCTTTTATTGAATAACAAGTCACCTCAAACTCAGTGGCATAAAACAACAGCCTTTCATTTTTGCTCATCTAGCTGTGGGTCCCCTAGGCAGTTCTGCAGATCTAGGCCAACCTCAGATCTTGGCTGGACTTGCCCATGCTTCTGGAGTCAGCTAGCAACTCAGCCCAGGTCCCAGTGGTCTAGGATGGTCTCCCTCACCTGACTGGTGGTTGTTTTGCTGTCAGCTGGAGAAAACAGAGATGACCAGGCCACGTATCTCTGATCATCCAGCAGGTGAGCCTATGTCTGTTCACATGGAAGTGGCAGGGTTTGAAAAGTGACAGCAGGGACTCCTAAGTCCCAACTCAGAATCCCAGCAACATACCTTCTACACCGCATGCTAGCCAAATCATGTCCCAAAGCAAGCCCAGGTTCAAGGGGTAGGAAAATAGTTTCCACCTGCTAATGAGACAAGTTACAAAGAATCATGTTCATTTTTACAATCTGCCACATCATGCAGGGAAGAGGGCAGGGTTACAACACAGCAACATTCCAAGCCTCCCTGCTGATTACACTCAAGTGTGATGTGTGCACCCAGTGAACCCCTGCACCATGCCCTGAAAGTGGGGCTGCTTGTTACAGCAGTCTATTTATTCTGATTAATACAGTGCGGGATAAGTACTGTTTGCTCACAGAGCTCTTATAAGGTTTGAATAAGGCTTTCCATAGTGCTAACACACATCTCACATATGCTCAATACATGGTGACTATATTGATTATTTATTTTGTTATTACGATTAGCATTACAGGTAAAGATTTGTGACAAACAGGTCGCCAATAATGTCATAATGGTGTGTCTTGATGGTCACATGGTTCCAGGGTCCCAAACAGCAGAGTTTAGAGGAAATACTAGATAAATGTTCCTGGACAACCTGTGGGCTCTGTCATTGGAACAACCAAGAGGAAGTCAGCAAAGAGACCCTTCTCCAAATCTGCACAAGGCTTTGCTTCTTTCTGTCATTACAAGCAGGGAAACAAGACCCTCACCAGTGATCCCCTTGATACTGCTACTGACCCAAAGGAAAAGATTCCAGATCTATCTTTCCTTCACCCTTATGATTCCAGGTTATGGAGGGAAGAAATCAGACAACACTTGGTAAGAACCAGTAGGATTTAGGGACAGTAAACATATTTTCTAAACCAGTAAATATTAAATGTTGAGCAAAAGAACTTAAATAAAAGTAAGTACACAGGGTAAGATTGCAAAGTACATGCTGTATCATTTCATTTAAATACAAACTAATTTATGCTGTCAAAATCAGGATAGTGACCCACTTTTGGGAAGCAGGGAAGTGATGGGGAGAAGACATATAAAGGGCTTCTGGGGTATTGTTGATGTTTTGTTTCTTGATTTGGGTGCTGGTTACCCAGTTGTGTGCTGTTTCTGAAGATTAATCAAGCCATACATTTATGATTTGTGTGCATTCTGCATCTATATTTCATATCAAAAGGAAAGTTTAAAGAGAACGTGTGCTTTGATAATTTTTAATTAGTGAAGACATTGGCATATTATTAGTAGTAATGCGTTAAATGTGTGTTAGTAAAATATTTGTGAAATTATATCAAATCACATTTAACCATGAATTTCATAGTTGATTTTTTTAAAAAGATAAAAGAATTGGCCTAAAAAAAAAAAATCCAGGGGGCATGATTTTTGTTGTAGTTTACAAGACAGGCAGTCTTTTGTATTTTGTTAGAAGGCAGCTCCCTGATGTCCCCACCACCTTCCCTTGCCCAACTGTAAACCAGTGCCAACCTTCCACATACATACACATGGGCACCTCTTTTTATTTTTGGTTAAGCCAGATATGATAGTCAACTATTTCGAAACTTACAAATTACAGAGATTTTAAGGATCACGACTTTTCTTAAATCTCAGCTTCTGCTTTCCTTTTTTATTTGCCTGAACTTGGATGATTCCTCTTGTTTCCTTTGGACTTAAGGACATAGTCCTTACTCTCGTTTGTTCATTTCATGATACAAGGAACATCATCAAAAAGGCCAGATGATGATGAGTTACTTACCACTTATAACAGTGTCTGAGGTGTAACAACTCCCACATTCCATACCCAAGACTGCAAGAGATGATCTGGCAAACTCCTGGGTGGGTGGGAGATTCTCATACAGCCAATACCTGGAGCCAGCAGTCTAGAACACACATTGGCAGGCTTGGGAATGTCTCTAATAACTACCATCATGTTAAACCCACAAACTTCTACTCTTTAGCAACAAATGGGCATCCTCCAGCTTTTTTCTTAATATATCATGTGAGAGAGCAAACACATTAGAAGGACATTAAACTAGCTTTCTCTAAACCGCATAATTTCTTCCCTTTTGCCTGTTGGCCCAGCTTGATTGTCTTTTAAGAAATTTGAGACTCCCTTATTTATCCTTTAACCCCCAAGAAAGAACAGCTCTGACTTCCTTCCTCTTGCCTCTTTGCTAGAGATAAGATAACCTTTCTCCATTCTCAACAATAAATCCATCGGATTATACATTCTGCTGGGGATTTGAGCCTTGAGCTTTGCGACTAGCCCTAACACAACACCTGAACAAGGCTTCTCATTCTTCTCAGTTCCAGATCAAGCTTTCTCTTAGTTCAGGTTCCCCTCAAAAGCAGACCTTGGGAGAACAATTTAAGTGCAGGTAGTTTATTTGGGAGGTGATCCCAGAAGCCTTGATAAGGGAGAAGAGTGAGGGAGAAGGAAGGTTTGAAAGCCAACAAAAGCAGTTAATGAGTTACGTTAAAGGGAAGACGAGGTTCCATCCTACTCGGGACCCTCCGTGAAAGCCTCAGAATTTCCTTTCTGGGGGATAGGGAACCTGGAATATTTATTCAATGACTCTTGTCCCTCATTGGTTGAGGGTTACCCCTGGGGGTATTAAATCCTTAAATCCAGGATTTCTGACAAGTGTCTGGGCAAGCTGCCATAATGCTGCAGAAAGCAGGGATGCAGACCCATGCAGGTGTGTAGGGTGGGGTGCTATCAATACACATGCAACTGACCATCACTGCCATAGGTGACTTTGGACATGAGCCAGTGGGATACAGCTCAGGCCTCAACACATCTGCCACAGCTTCTCACCTGAACACAGCCAATGCTAACATCCACACACACACATTCACACCTGATTCACGTACACAGCTTGGAGTAGAAAACACCATTTAAGCTGCGGAAGCCATATGGGGAAGAAAAAGCATCCACACTCACACGTCCCACTGAATGAACCAAATTACTCAGGAACAAATAAAGAAAGCTGGCACACTGTTTCCCAAGCCTTTACTCATCATGTATATATTCGTTCAGAAAGCATCTGGACCCCCAGACAGCACCTAAATCTACCCTTCATTTCAGTTACCAACATTAAACATCACACCCAGAAAAAGTAGGAGCTTTGAAGTCTGTGCCAGGAAGCAGGAACCTTCCTCACAGTTATATATGACAGGTGACAAAAAAGAATTCTGCCCTCAGCTGGACTCTGTGGAGCTGAAAAATAACTTTTAATGCCAAAATAATTAATTTGAGTACCTTTGCTGTGCAGTATGGGATTTTCCTACTAGTCTTAAAACCAGATTATTCATGAATTTTGGCAGGTCTCCTTGGCTGTTTTTCTCATTTTTAAAATTGAAACATCTATTTAGGGGAATAAATGTATGCACAAGGAGCCCAAGCTTTTCCTGCTGAAATCTACTTCTTATGACATGATTGGCCAAAAGTGACTTTTAAGTTGGAAGTGATAGGCAAACCTAAACCTGTATTTAGTGTTAGAGAAGCTAAGAGACACCAAGGCCCCAGCCAAATCCCCAGCTACCAGGATACCTGTGGAGGAAGCAAGAGTGGTTCTGGCGTGAGTTTGGCTCCAGAACTTCTCCAAGTTCAGAACTGCCCCAAGGTCAGAACTGTCTCAAGAGAAGCCTCTCTGTTGGAATAGGAGGAAGCCAGGCAGGCAGGACAGAGCTGAGCTGCACTGAGCACAGCTCAGTGTCCACTGCCCCTGTCAGGGAATTGCCCTTGGTATATCCAGACTCCAGGCTCTTGCACTGACCTGATATGCAAGGTCTCAGGACCCTGCCCTAAATGCACTGACCTGGATCTACCTTGGCCTGTGTATGTACTTCTTGCATGATGACCTTCAGTCTCGCATTTGTTAACAATGTTACCTTATCACCTTCTGGTCTTCTTGCCCAAGGCCTATCTGCCAATCTAGCTGGGATGGCAACCTCATGCCCTGTCATTGCCTGGCCAAGAATGGAATAAGAAGGCCACCCAGAGTCAGCAGTGGCACCAAAGTGGATGTCCACCTAACACCACATTGGCGTCACTGCACAGAGATGGAAGGTAATGCCATCTCCAAGGCTTGCTGATTTCAACCTTGGAGACTCATAGGAATCACCTGGGGAGCTTTTAAAACTTCTTGTGCCTGGGTCTCAACCCCAGAGATTCTGGCTTCATTGGCCTGGGGATTGAAAAGCTCCTCAAGTGATTTTAATGTGGAGTCAAGACTGAGAACCACTGCCCAAGACAAGCATAAGGGTCAAGAATTTGGGGGCCTGTCTCCCCTACCCTCCATTTCCCACTTGACATCATACTGTGCTCATATTCTTAGATAATGAGCGATTACCCCCTGTTACTTCCCAGGGCACATCTTACCAAAAGAGCTGCAAGGATGAGGGCTAAGCCCTGGAATAGTCTCTTTCACCTTTTTTGAAGGTCTGTCTATATGGGTTAAGAGTTAGGAGATCTGAGTTCAAGACCAGCTCTGGCACTGGTCAGCATGGAATCTCAGACATGCCTTAACTTCTGTGCTCTCTCTCACTTCATCTGTAACATACAAATATTGGACAAATGTTCACAAAAGTCCTTCTGCCTCTACTACTTGCCACAACTTAGGGATGAACTACTTGTGATGTGCTGGTGTCCAGGAGAGTGTGGACATATCTGTGGCTGGAATGGGGGCTCCTGAGTGACTCCAGAGCATGAGGCTGAAGTCTCTCCCCGTGTTGCTGCCTGTGATGGCAGTTCTCCAATTGTCTGCTTTTCACCCTAAATCACAAGCTCCTTGGGTGTTTGGGAGGGTTCTGCACAGCCAAACTCAGGTTGGATAGTAAGCCCACCCATGTGGTTATTGGTGTCAAGATCTACCTACATCCTAGCTCAGAGGAACCCCATCTTTTTTGACTGCTTGACCTCATTCCAGAATATCATGGTAGTGGCTCCATTCTGAGGCTCCTTCATTCTCTGTTTCCAGCCAGTGCAAACCTTTGGAATTTCTCCAACCCATTGTATATTATAGCACAAGAATGCAGGACCTCTACTACCCCCTAAAATTTTTATTAAAAATATAGGTCATTGGCTGTATGTATATCTAAAACAACTCATGTGGATGGTGGCTAAGAGTCTGGGCTCTGGGGTTGGCCCTAAGTTTGAAGGCTGACCCTGGCATATACCAGCTGTACAACCCGGGGTAGGTGACATACCCTATCCAAGCTGCAGTGTCCTCATTGGTAAATGGAGATGACAATGGGAATTACCTCATTGAATGGTTACAAGGATTAAATGAAAGGTGGCCTATAATGTTGGTGGCAGAATACCAGGCATGTCTGGAGTGTAGTGACATTAGCCACCAAGCACACGCCAGGCTCAGGACTACTTCTCATCAGCTTTAGAATATGGGGCTCCTGCATACACAAGAATCAATGGGGAGGGCCAGGCTTGCTTGGTTACGTCTTTTAGCTGAAGTCCAGCCCCATCCTGACCTCAGGAGGATGAAGCCAAGTCCACGGTGCTGTCACTGACATGGACTGGATGACAGCTTTCATGTGCTCTGGGAACTCTAGCAAAATAAAACCAAGTCCTCCTGGAACCTAAACATCCTATGGAGGTTCTACAGGGGCCTCATGGGAAGCAGGAGGGCATAAGCGGCCCATCTGCTTTCATGAGGTCTACATATTCTCCTCTCAATTTGCATATATAGATGCTATTTGCCCTGCCAAAAAAGTGCTATGTAGCCATATATATTAATTAATAAATAAATGTTAGTAAATAAAATGGAAGATGGGGTGCCTGGGTGGCTCAGTCAGTTAAGCAGCTGCCTTCAGCTCAGGTCATGATCCCAGGGTCCTGGTATACAGCCCTGCATCAGGCTCCCTGCTCTGCAGGGAGTCTGCTTCTCCCCTGCCTGTCATTCCCCTTGCTTGTGAGCTCTTTCCCTCACTCTCTCTCTCTGTCAAATAAATAAGTAAAATATTTAAAAATAAATAAATAAAATGGAAGAGCTCTGACATTTTGTGTGCATCACTAATAGGTTTTTTAAAAGTGCAGGTTCTTGTTCAAATGCACTTTCAGATGCAGGTCTGGGGTGGAGCTGAGTCTGCCTTCCTGACAAGCTCCCAGATGTTGCCCATGGTGCTGGTCTGGGGCCCGCACTGGCAATAACAAGGTTCCAGGGGCTCCAGAAGCCAAGTTGGTTAAACCTTATTATAACTGAGGATATAATTGGAAACTCTGGAAGGAAGGTCCTGGGGAGATCTTACAAACTTGAAGAGTGATAAAAGTGTTAAAAAAAAAAAAAAAACTTAGTAGAATTCGGAGGTTAGCTCACACAGAAAGACCAGTTGGAGCTGCATCTAGCCCTTGGAATGACCTGAACCCCTCAGGGTCTGGTACAGACCTCCACCAAGGCCAGTGTAAGTAAGTTTCAGGAGCACTCTGGGCCCTGGGCACTGGGAATGTCATAACAAAGTTTCTAGTCCGTCCTGGTAGGAGAGCTTTGACTTAGAGGGGAGCTGTGGATTTTTCCACCTTGTCTCTGATGGTGCCTGTGTTTGTTCTCAGCTGGGGAAGCAGGGCCAGGAAAGGCCCTTGGAAAATGTGTCAGGGGCTTATTCAAAAATCCAGGCAAGACAGAGTGTCAGAGGTCAAGTAGAGCCCTGCACAAGGCTCCACAGAAGCTTAGGAAGAGGATGACTGAATCTAGCCGAACAGTGGGGAACCCTTGACAAGTGAGAAGATAAGAGTTGGGTCTTGAGGGATATGGGGTTATTCCCAAGGAAGAAGCCAGAGAAGAGGGAGTAGCCCATTATGACCCACTCATCTTTCAGATCTGAGTTCCATTGTCCCAGCCGTCTTTGGGTTTATGTTTCTCAGAAAGAAAAAAAAAATGGTATACTGTGCTTTGCTTTGATAATAAATGAGGTAAGAAAGTATTTAATAGGGTGCCTGGGTGGCTCAGTCGTTAAGCATCTGCCTTCGGCTCAGGTCATGATCCCAGGGTCCTGGGATCGAGTCCCACATCGGGCTCCCTGCTCCGCAGGAAGCCTGCTTCTCCCTCTGCCACTCCCCCTGCTTGTGTTCCTGCTCTCGCTATGTCTCTCTCTGTCAAATAAATAAATAAAATCTTTAAAAGAAAAGGAAAGTATTTAATAAACTTTAAAATATGATACAAATGCAAAGTAGAGCAATTTTTATTTACCTGCATGTAACCAAGCTATTTGTATTTATCAGCAGGTAGGTCACATGGGAATGTATTTGGAAAAATCTGTACTTGGTTTTGCTAATATAGTTAACTAAGGACCTGAGATTAACTCAGCAGCCTAGGGTGAATAATTGTTGTGTTGCTATTTTTCTCATTCTCAAGCTAGCAATCATTGAACATTTACTCTGTACCACTGACTATCCGCAGATGCTGTTGGTGACATTTTACTGGGCTTAGGCATCCCAGCCCAGCTGCTACCAGGCACGGGAACTTCTCTGTGGGACTGACCTTGGCTCAGGCAAACCCCTGCACCTGGAGAACTGGGAGGTTGCCCCAGCCCCTACCCAGAAGGAGCCCACAGCCCCCCGACTAGTGATGTGGGAGTGAGCAGTTCAGACCCTTGCTTCCAGGTGGATAACTACCCTGGAACAAGTCTCAGTCCAAAGAACCCTGTACAACCAAGCTGAGGTTGGACCTCTCCTAAACCACATCTTTGCCCATCTTCTTCCCCAACCGTCCCTTGCTTCCCTCATTCCTCTACAGGTTTCTCCTGAGAACCCTCCCTCAGTAAATCATGTGCTCAGGCTCTGCTTCTACAGAACTGACCTCAGATAATCTTAAACAGTTTACTGTAAGACCTCATTTCACCATTATAGTGAAATGCATGCATATGGACAAGGTACACATTATTGCAGATGGAATAATTTTCCCCAATTCCTGCAAATAGCAAGTGCTGGAGCTGGGATGTGCTTTCAGCTCACCACATGACATAGCCCCTCCCAGTTTTCACTGTTTGGTCTTTAGGAGGAAGCTGATTACACATCAAAACTGATCAGCCTATAAAGTATCCATTATTCACAATCCCTTCATATATTAACAGAAATATAAAAATGATACTGCTGCATAGTAAATAGGTGGAACAGTTGAGCCCTCACCAAAATAACTCAAGTTTGCCAGGGCTCAGAGAGAAGAGTGGAGACGTCTGCCTCTCCCTGAGGTCAGATTTACAAAGAAGGCAATCATTCAGTACGCAAAATTGCAGATGCGGACCTCGAAGGCCTGTGTGCGGGCTCTGGGGATTTTCCACCGTAAAACGTTGCCGTCACGGTATACTCTGAGAATTATCAGAAGCCAGAGTTCTAACAGCTTCAGTCTTTTATTTTCTGTCTCGGGCATTGGAGCCCAAGCACATTTGTCTTCAGATCCAGGGACAGTGTGTGGAGGGTTTTCTGCGCTGATTGATGTGCCTGGAGGCGACAATGGAACAGTGTGCTTGCAGTTTCTGTTCGTCATAAATATCTCATCTGCACGTGGGCTCGCCCACAGCCGGTTTGTGGGGCTGGGCCCTAGGAAACTGCATTTCTGCCAAGCTCTCCTTTCGATGCTTGGACACCCTGAGCTGACGCGCTACTGCTTTGGTGGAAAGTTTTGATATTTAACATCGGATTGAAAAGGTGCCTGTTACAGAGACAGGGATCTTGAATTTTAGGTTGAAAACATATCTTATCTCCTCTTCTCCAAGGTGCAACATGGGGGATATTGGCTGAAAATGGTCCAACAGCTAGTAAAACAGTATGCAGAGGGAGGGCTATGGGCTTCCCCTCACTCTGCCTCTGGCTGTGTTATTGTAGGAAACTCCCGAACCTTCTTAGCCTTCGTTTTGCCGTGAATCACACGAGTACCACAATGATCATCTGGAGGAGAGCTGAATTAGATCAAACCCCTTCTTTCAAACCTCTGAAGCCCCATGCTTTAGGCTTTGCAAGTGAGAAAAAAATGAATCTGTATCTGTCAGGAAATTAGATTTCTGAAGTTTCCATTTAAGCAAATCATAATGAAAGCACTACTTGCATTTCTTTGAGCTCCTAAACTCGGCACACACACTAAGTGGGGGCGCCTGGCTGGCTCAGTTGGTGGAACATGTGACTCCTGATCTCAGGGTTGTGAGTTCAAGCCCCACATTGGGGGCAGAGATTACTTAAGAAATAAAGGTTAAAAAATAATAATAATAAAATAAAATTCAAAGTGTTCTTGCTTTCTGCCCAGCCCAAGTCCGCAAGCTTTGACCCAATTATCCTGATGTCACTCATCGTGGACTGTCTCCAAATACCAGCAAGTAATTCCAGCTACTAGATGGAGTCCACACTTGGTCAGAGTGACTGCAGCAATAGGAACTAGTTCTGGACTATCCCGAAGGCCAGGAGCCCAGTGCCCTTGGGGACACACCCACTGTTTCCTCCCACTGGAGGGAGCCCTGGCAAGATGTGTGGAGTCCTTGATTTGAGTGTTCTTTTGAGAATATAATGTTGTAATCCGGCCACAAAGCCTACATCTGGCTTTGGAGTCGGTCTGCGCCCATGACAACTCCATGGGGAGCTATCACAAGTGGCAGTTAGCCCCATGGTAAGGACTTTGCCCTGAAAGAATGTTTTTTGGACTGCAGCACTCACTTTATTGTTCTGATCCTTAGAATCAGAATGGTATATTTCTTAGTTGTTTTTTTTTTTTTCATTTAATATACATTTATTAAACCTCCTCTGTGGGTCACATCTCTGTTAGTTACTAGGATGAAATGTGGACAAATAAGACCCAGCCTTCATGGAGTTTACAATATTACAGGGGAAGTAGACACTAACCAGGATGCTAAGAAACACACATATAAACTGTGACAAGTGCCATGCCAAGAATAGAACATAGCATCCTGACCTAGCTTGGAGTAGGCAGGGGTAGGAGTAAAGAAACTTTCATATAGATTTGGATACAGACACAGAGTCAAGTCGAGTCCACAGAAGGAGGAGGGTGAGGGCAGAGGCAGGTAATGAAGTGTGCAAAGGCCCTGAGGCAGGAAGAAGAGTGGAACTACTCAGAGAACAGCAGAAGGCCTGGTGGCCCCTATGGTGACAGAACACTGTTAAGTGGCAGGTCCAGGTTGTCCAGAGCCTGATCAGATATTTGGTCCATGAACATTCAGCCACAGGGAACCATGAGCAACTACAAACAAGGGAAGATAGCAGGGACTCCACATGTACCAGGACCCATGTGACTCTTAACAGCTTTGCTCATGATTCTCAGATGAGGATCCAGCCAGTCCTAGTTCAGACTCTGGAGGCTCTGGGAGCTCAGGAAGGGCATGCTTCCTTGGATTTTTATTTAATAGCAGCTGGATGATGCTGCTGGCAACAGGACAGCTGACCTCAGAATCCTTGGGCTTTCCAGGTCAGGAGGTAGTGTGTAGCTGTCTGCTTCTCATCCTGGGCTCCTCACTGGCCCAATTAAGCCCACCACCTTGACGGGGAGGCAGGAAGGCTCTCCAAGGGCAGTCCAGAGGAAGGCCTTGCCACCAAGCTTCACTCAGTTGCATTGGCTCTTCCTCCACAAGGTGGGCAGGGACAGAGTTAGCAGAGGGGGACCAAGACTGCAGGCAGACCCCCATGTGCTCTCTGGAGTCTCACACTCTGACTCCTCTTCCTCAGAAGGGCTCCCAGCAGCTAGCAAATAACACCTGAGCATAAGCAATGGGAATGTCACAGGGGGCATCCAAGGACTGCCAACCTCCCCCCAATAGCGACCTCACTTCCATACCAGCAGTTGACCAGACTGTGTACAGGGAGCCAAAGACAATGGCTGCATATTCTGGACTTTACAAGATCACAAAGGGAATGCCCGCATCAGAGGTGGTCCTATGCTGAGCAGCAACTGGGCCATAATGGCCAACACTGATTGTAGAACAGAACTGAGACCCAGGACAGGGGTTGGACCACAAATTCAAAGCTGCATGTTGCCTCCATGCCCAATCATTGAACTGAATTAGGACAGAATCTAGCAGGAAATAGCGGCCAGGGAAGTGGGAGTGGTCAGCTGGGGAGAAGAGAGGAAACTGGGCTGTGAGCAGGGATGTTGTTAAGCCACCCCCAGGGTCTCCATTGACCTTGTTGGCAACTGGCTTCCCAAACAGGGGAGAAATCTTGTTTATTGACTAAAAGCTTCTCCAGGGACTCAGGAATGTTTATTGGAATTGCTGATGTCAAGTAGACCGTCCGTGCCCATCTTCTGTCTGCAGAGGACTGGCCAGCAAGATGGCTAGTGTGTCCTTTGAAATGGGTGGGGGCCCAGCACTTCTGCTTCAATCTCTGCTAGAGCCCGACCAAGAGGGGGAGCCTGGCTAGTAAATCATTCTGCTTAGGAAAGAAGCAGTGTTTTCAATCCAAAATCAAAACCTGAAATCCCACAGAATGATCTCTGTCAAATTCTCCTCATTGTTTGCTGTGCATTGTGATGTGTGTGAGGTTAGTGGGGAGTGAGAACTCTTCTCAACCCTACAGAGACTTGCTAGAGCTGCCCGCATCTCTGTGCTTGCAGCTGAAGGTGGTGACCCTCCTTCAGCCCCGGGCAGGGGGCAGGAGCTTGGACTCTGCTAACAGGCTCTGTGAGGCACTGCCTGCCATCTGAGCCTTCATTGTGCTGCTTCAAAATGTGAATTAAATTAATAAAAATTCCATCTTTGACATGAAGTTTTAAAGTAAATGGAGCTCTAAGTACCAGTGAAAGTGACTGAAAGCATGATGTAAATTGAAAATATATTTCTCTCCTTTCAGATAGTTGTTTCTTCTTTCCTTCCCCCCTTCCCTCCTTCCTTTCTTTTTCTTCTTGTTGCAAAAATAAAAATTAAGAATTTTAGCCCTCCTCAATAGAGTGACAAATGCATCCATTTTAAGTGTACTGCTGTGCTGTGCTCTCGTTATTGTTTTAGGGGCTGGAGTCACATCAGTGAAGTAGTATAGACAAGCCCCTGCTCTGTAGTGCTTAGGAGGTCACAGGCACAGTAGAACAATCAGGATTAGAAATCAGGTGTAGGCACAGGCTACTGGGTATTTACCCCAAAGATACAAATGTAGGGATCCGAAGGGGTACATGCACCCCGATGTTTATAGCAGCAATGTCCACAAGAGCCAAACTGTGGAAAAAGCCAAGATGCCCATCGACAGATGAATGGATAAAGAATATGTGGTCTATATACACAATGGAATATTATGCAGCCATCAAAAGGAATGAGATCTTGCCATTTGCAACGATGTGGATGGAACTGGAGGGTATTATGCCGAGTGAAATAAGTCAGTCAGAGAAAGACATGTATCATATGACCTCACTGATATGAGGACTTCTTAATCTCAGGAAACAAACTGAGTTTGCTGGAGTGGTGGGGGGTGGGAGGGATGGGGTGGCTGGGTGATAGACATTGGGGAGGGTATGTGCTATGGTGAGCGCTGTGAAGTATACAAGACTGTTGAATCACAGATCTGTACCTCTGAAACAAATATATGTTAAATATATGTTAAATATATTTAATATATGTTAAAAAAACAAAAGAAGAAGAAGAAGATAGCAGGAGAGGAAGAATGAAGGGGGGGAAATCGGAGGGGGAGATGAACCATGAAATATGATGGACTCTGAAAAACAAACTGAGGGTTCTAGAGGGGAGGGGGTGGGAGGATGGGTTAGCCTGGTGATGGGTATTAAGGAGGGCACGTTCTGCATGGAGCACTGGGTGTTATACGCAAACAATGAATCATGGAACACTACATCAAAAACTAATGACGTAATGTATGATGATTAACATAACAAAACATTTAAAAAGAAAGAAATCAGGCAAAGGATACAGTTGTCACAGGGAATCCCTTCAGGGGAGACTAATTCTGTTAGAATTAGTGTCTACTGTCATTTTTCAGTACACATCCTGCCTGTGGGCAAGTTTCTCCCCCTACTTGGGATGGTGAAAGGGTGGGGGAGCCACAGGAAAGAGGAAGAGGGAGAAGGTGCTAAGCATATACAAGTCTGAATACACTCTCATAAATACATTCTCGGATTTGGAAAAGGTAGGATTTCCGACACCAAGTCAGAATCATATCAAATCAAGCAAACTCTTTTTCACAATAAAGACATTTGGAGATGCAGAATCACAGGGACATCCTTGCACAAGGCCATTCTCCTTTGAACCTGAGCTGGTGGGTTTGTGGAGGAACGGAGGGCTTCCAGCAGACCTGAGGGCCGGTGAACAGCTCTTTACCTCCTTTACCTCCAGGTAATGACACTGCCCAGTACTTAGATTCTAACAGTGTGAATGTGTTAGGACTGCACCTTTTTCCGCCTCTCCCTCTATTGCTTTCTCCCACCCCCTCATTTTCATGTTGTTACAGTACTGTGTGGTCATATGTTACACAAATTTTAATTATGTTGCCCTGGATTAATATGGTAAATATTAATGAAGTCGTTCATTTTGTGTCCAAATTTTGAAATAATGTAAATGACCAACATTAATAATTCATTCAGGATCCCTAGATTTCAAGGCAGGTGGTCCATGCCAAGTACAGGCTGTGTTTACACTGGGGATCCAGGGAAGAGCCCCTTCAACTTTAAACCAAACACCTGCTCTCCTTTGTCAAGATTGGCCTTAAGTCAGGTGAGGTTAAAATTTGCAAGGTCTCCCAGTGGGACAGCTCTAGCATGAAATGTAAATCAAATTTTGGATTCATTGTGTTCTCAATGAAAAGTTCCCATGGGCCAATGCTTATATGTTGTGATAGGTTAGCTTTTCCAAAGCAGAATGCCCTCCAAATGAATATAAATTAATATAAATATACTGATTTAACCACTTTGTCTTTTAATAATGTTGGGTAGTCTCCAAATGCATTGTTTCTTTTAATTCTCAGAACAATTTGATGGATAGTTATATTGGGGAGGATAGGCAAGGCTTTGTTTCAGTAACAAATGAACTCCAATATTTCAATGGTTTAGCCATTGGCATAGTCTAATGTAGGTTAGGTAGTCTACCTCCATTTTGTAGCTACATGATCTGGAACACAGGGCCTCTCAGGACACCACTGAAGGTAAGGGCTAGAAGATTACACTAGATATATTTTTATGGGCTGGTTCTGGAAGGGCTCACATTGCTTCAGCTCATGTTCCAGAAGTCCGAAGTCAGTAGCATCACCCAAGCCAAGGGAGCAGGGAAACAGAGCCTCCTCTGTGTACAAAAAGAGGAAATGTGTGGAGTCTACACAGCACTATGTCTTAACCAATATTTATTTCAGTGGACTTTTATTGAGCATCTCCTATGTCCCAGGCAATATGTTGGGTTTTAAGGACATTATTCCTTTTAACAGGTAAAAAAATGAGGCTCAGAACTGTTATGTGTCTTCTTCAAAGCTGCATTATGAATAAATTGGAGACTTGGATCTCAAATTAAATTTTTTTTCCACTTTGTCCATCCTCTTTTAGTTTTAATTGGTTTCTTGGCACAGGTGAAGAGATTTCCTTAGAAGTTTTTCTGACCTGACAGTTTTTAATCCTATGATGAAAATGTTTATAATGAATAGTTGTCCTTGTTTTTATGCCCACTTCTATATATGAGAGCAAAGGGACTACTAAACGTGGTGTTGGTCTCTCTAGAAATCAGATGGTGGAGAGAGTATTAAGGTAATTTCTTTATCTGTACTAAGGCTGTATTATATAGAATTCTATGCCACTGAGTAACTATATTCTGTAGGTCTCTTTCTGGAAGAGTGATTCATTTGCAGTCCACAATATTTCCAGCCATCAAGACTCCCTTTAACGTGAGGTAGAGAGTACTACTGAGTGGTAGATATCACTCCTTCTGGCACATTGGTGACATTTGCAAATGCCATTTTCTGCTGTCTGTGTTGCTTCACCTTTTATTGTTACTGTTCCCAGACATGACAGTAGGTATAAACAAATATACCATAGGTATCACTGTTTGCCCAGGGCTCCTTTTTGCTTATAGGGCTTCTTTGTCTTGTGCTTTATAGAGAAAGCTTCCAATTACTCCTGCCCTTCATTCTTACATTAGAGAATGCTCTGCTATCTTTGTTCACAGGTATAATAGTTTAATGGACTTCAAAGAACAGAAAACAGTGTCAAGTCAACAGTGAAACAAGTCATCTTAATTTTCAAGGTCGTATGTTTTCCATTTCTGGTGAATTTGATCATATGTATGCTAAGTTTGGAGCTGTTATTCCCTTTTATGTACTAGAGTTCAATTAATAAGCATGCAAAATAACCAGGTCTTTTGAGCTTTTCTAAATTCCATATTAAGAAAAGTGAAAGGTTTTTATGCATAAAAAGTATTCAAGAAATTGTACACTCATGAACCAAAACTCTTCTTGTCCTTTGTACTGGGACTAATCACTGCAATGGGGGGTATATTTAGCAGTAAGTGTGGAGATCTCACAAGAGCCCCAAGCAGGACAACAATGCAAATGAAGGGGATGCTTTTAGTAATTTGCCAACAGCAGATGTGAACTGGACTGTCTCAGGCAAACCAGGACATAGTTCACTCTGAATAAAAGGATATGGTAGTCCACTGAGAAGATTTGGTTGCTTAAATCCCCATAGTGTCTTATCTGAAGTGTTCTTGTTGAAGGTATAATTCTGAGGCATAAATTAATAAATTACTTTTAATTAATTTTGAAACTTCACTTTCCTATATTTGCTATCATATTTAATCTTATATTTGACTACATACATACACATACACATGCACACATACACACACACACACAAACACACACACAGGAAGCCAAGTCATTGGGCATCTTGTCTCTCTGCTGCAGCAGAACCAGACCTGGAAACAAGTTTCTGCCCTTAAGCTCTAGTGCTATCCAATCACACCAGATTTCCAAATGAAAGGCTTTCTAGGCCCCAGATAATCATCATATAGAGGGATTGCTTCCAAACAATGTTGTATAGAGTAAATATTTGTTAAAAATGTAGGTATCAAGGTGTCTATCTTTCAAATACAGATTTCCCATTTTCATAAACAAAGTGTAAAATAAATATGGTGATGTGTGGCCCTTTATTTGAAGACTTTAAGGCAAGCATATTGACATTTCATTTCAAAATATTAATAATTGCTGAGGGGCGGAGCAAGAAGGCAGAGGAGTAGGAGACCTGGATTTCGTCTGGTCTCAGGAATTCAGCTGAATAGGGATCAAACCATTCTGAACACCTACGAACTCAACAGAAGATCGAAGAAGAGAGTAGCAACAACTCTCTGAACAGAGAAGCAACCACTTACTGCAAGGTAGGACGTGCGGAGAAGTGAATCTGAGGTGGATTCCGAGGGAGGATAGACGGCGGGGGAGGGAGCCTCCACCGGCCGCTTCTGGCAAGTGATAGAGCCACAGAGCACAAAATCGGACCTTTTAGAAGTCGGCTCTGCTGAGGGACGTCGCTCCAGTGGCTAAGTGGGGGGTGGAACCCTCGCAGGACAGTGTGGTCTCAGGACCCTCGGGGTCACAGAAAAACCAGGGGTGCCTGGCAAAGCTCCCAGGTATCGGAGTAGGGAAGCCGGCTGCAGAGACGGAGCTGAGGCGCGGGCTCTCAGCTCGGGATTGCCATAAACTGTGATCCGCGGCCCAGTCGGGCCACTGCTCCTCCAGCAGGGACCCAACAAGCGGCAGAGCTGGGGAAACTCCCCTTCCTCCCCAGGGAGGAGCGGCACGGGAACGTACCGCAGGGATCTGCTGGGTTTGGAGACTCCACACGGGGTCGAGTGCCAGAGATAGAAACACTGGGTCAGGCCAGGTGAGCACGGAGTGCGGACGGAGACCAGGGAGACAGGACTGACTGCTTTTCTCTGGGACCATATTGAGGAGCAGGGCCCTGAGTTCTCAGCTCCTCCGGGTGAAGATTGGGAGGCCATCATTTTCACTCTGGTCCTCCAAAGCTGTACTGAGAGCTTTCAGGGAACAAAAGCTCCTGAGAGCAAACCCGAGCAGTTTGCTTAGCCCGGACCGACAAGGGCGGGGCAAGTCCGCCACCCACGGCAACAGGCCCCTCCCCCAGAAGAACAGCACGAACACCCAGCAAGACAAGACCAAGTTTACTGATCACTGAGAACTGCAAAAATCCAGCGCTAGGGGATTACTGAACAAAGAATTCATGGCTTTTTTACCATGATTCATTAGTTTTTCAAAGTTAATTTTTTAACTGTTTTTTTTAATTTCTATTTTTTCCTTTTTCAACCAACATCTTATCAATTCCTTTTGTAAAAAAACATTTTTTATTTTTCATTTTTAGAGTCATATTATATCCCTTCATAGTAGTTACCCTTATTTATGGCATATATATATAAGTTGTTCTCTCTTTAAAATGTTAAGATACAGTTTATTCTAACAGATCAAAATATACCCTAAATCACTAGCGTATGGATTTGTTCTAGTCTCCTACCTGATCACATTCTATCCCTTTTTTTTTCTTTCTTTTTTTAAATCTTCTTCTTTCTTTTTTCAAACAACTTCTTATCTTATCAATTCCTTTTAAAAAATCTTTTATACTTTTCATCTTTACAATCATCTTCCATCCCTTCACTGTACCAACCTTATTTTGTACAGATATAAGTATTTTTTCCTTTAAAATGATAGGAGGAACGTTTTTCTAACAGACCAAAATACGCCCAAAATCTAGTGTGTGGCACTGATCTATGCACTAGCCTGATCATATTTCATCATATTCTGGGGTTTTTTGTATTCTTCTTTTTTTGTTTTTATCATTTTTTTGGCTTTTTTTTCTTTCTCCTTCTTTTTTCTTTCTTTCCCTTTCTTTTCCCCTGGTTTCAGGTCTTTTCTGATTTGTGTAGAGTATATTTGCTGGGGACATTGTTAACCTGTTAGCATTTTGTTCTCTCATTCATCTATTCTTCTCTGGACAAAATGACAAGACAAAAAAAATCACCTCAGCAAAAAGAACAAGAGGTAGTACCATCAGCCAGGCACCTACTCCATATGTACATTAGTACGATGTCAGACCTAGAGTTCAGAATCATGACTTTAAAGATACTAGCTGGGCTTGAAAAAAGCGTGGAAGGTATTAGAGAAACCCTTTCTGGAGAAATAAAAGAACTAAAATCTAACCAAGTCGAAATCAAAAAGGTTATTAATGAGGTGGAATCAAAAATAGGGGCACTAATTTCTAGGATAAATGAGGCAGAAGAGAGAATCAGCGATATGGAAGACCGAATGATGGAAAATAAAAAAGCTGAGAAAAAGAGAGAGAAACAACTACAGGATCACAAGGGCAGAATTCGAGAGATAAGCGATACAATAAGATGAAACAACATTAAAATAATTGGGATCCCAAAAGAAGAACAAAGAGAGAGAGGGACAAAAGGTATACTGGAGCAAATAATAACAGACAACTTCCATAATGTGAGGAAGGAAACAGGCATCAAAATCCAGGAGGCACAGAGAACCCCTCTCAAAATCAATAAAAATAGGTCAACACTCCGACATCTAATAGTAAAACATACGAGTCTCAGAGACAAAGAGAAAATCCTGAAAGCAGCTCGGGAGAAGAGATATGTAACCTATAATGGTAGAAATATTAGATTGGCAACAGACCTATTCACAGAGACCTGGCAGGCTAGAAAGGACTGGCATGAGATCCTCAGAGCACTAAACGAGAAAAATATGCAGCCAAGAATACTATATCCAGCTAGGCTGTCATTGAAAATAGAAGGAGAGATCAAAAGCTTCCAGGACAAACAAAAACTAAAGGAATTTGCAAGCATGAAACCAGCCCTCCAAGAAATATTGAAAGGGGTCCTCTAAGCAAAGAGAGAGCCTAAAAGCAGCAAAGATCAGAAAGGAACACAGACAATATACAGTAACAGTCACCTACAGACAATACAATGTCACTAAATTCCTATCTTTCAATAGTTACCCTGAATGTAAATGGGCTAAATGCCCCAATAAAAAGACACAGGCTATCAGATTGAATTAAAAAACAAGACCCATCATAATGCTGTCTGCAGGAGACTCATTTTAGACCCAAAGACACCCCCAGATTGAAAGTGAGGGAGTGGAAAACTATTTGCCATGCTAATGGACACCAAAAAAAGCTGGGGTGGCAATCCTTATATCAGACAAATTAGATTTTAAAAGAAAGACTGTAATAAGACATGAAGAAGGACACTATATCCTACTTAAAGGATCTATCCAACAAGAAGATCTAACAATCGTAAATATCTATGCCACTAACATGGGAGCAGCCAGTTTTATAAGGCAATTAATAACAAAAGCAAAGAAACACATTGACAACAATACAAAAATAGTGGCAGACTTCAAAACCCCCTGACTGAAGTGGACAGATCATCTAAGCAAAAGATCAACAAGGAAATAAAGACTTTAAATGAAACACTGGACCCAATGGACTTCACAGACATATTCAGAACATTCCATCCCAAAGCAACAGAATACACATTCTTCTCTAGTGCCCATGGAATATTCTCCAGAATTGATCACATCCTAGGTCACAAATCAGGTCTCAACCGGTACCAAAAGATTGGGATCATTCCCTGCATATTTTCAGACCACAATGCTTTGAAATTAGAACACAATAACAAGAGGAAAGTCAGAAAGAACTCAGATACATGGAGGCTAAAGAGCATCCTACTAAAGAATGAATGGGTCGACCAGGAAATAAAAGAAGAATGAAAAAAAATTCACGGAAACCAATGAAAATGAAAACACAGCTGTTCAAAATCTTTGGGATACAGCAAAGGCAGTCCTGAGAGGAAAGTATATAGTATTAGAAGCCTTTCTCAAGAAACAAGAAAGGTCTCAAAAAACAACCTAACCCTACACCTAAAGGAGCTGGAGAAAGAACAGCAAATAAAGCCTAAATCCAGCAGGAGAAGAGAAATAATAAAGATCAGAGCAGAAATCGATGAAATAGAAACCAAAAGAACAGTAGAACAAATCAACGAAACTAGGAGCTGGTTCTTTGAAAGAATTAACAACATTCATAACCCCCTGGCCAGACTTATCTAAAAGAAAAGAGAAATGACCCAAATCAACAAAATCATGAATGAAAGAAGAGAGATCACAACCAACACCAAAGAAATACAAACAATTATAAGAACATATTATGAGCAACTCTATGCCATCAAATTAGATAACCTGGAGAAATGGGTGCATTCCTAGAGATGTATCAACCACCAAAATTGAACCAGGAAGAAATAGAAAACCTGAACAGACCTATAACCACTAAGGAAATTGAAACAGTCATCAAAAATCTCCCAAGAAACAAAAGCCCAGGGCCAGATGGCTTCCCAGGGGAATTCTATCAGACATTCAAAGAATATTTATTTACCTATTCTCCTGAAAATGTTCCAAAAAAGAGAAATGGAAGGAAAACTTCCAAACTCATTTTATGAAGCCACCATTACCTTGATCCCAAAACCAGGCAAAGACCCCATCAAAAAGTAGAATTACAGACCAACATCCTTGGTGAACATGGATGCAAAAATTCTCACCAAAATACTAGCCAATAGGATCCAACAGTACATTAAAAGGATTATTCACCATGACAAAGTGGGATTTATCCCTGGGCTGCAAGGCTGGTTCAACATCCGCAAATCATTCAACGTGATACAATACATTAACAAAAGAAAGAACAAGAATCATATGATCCTCTCAATAGATGCAGAAAAAGCATTTGACAAAGTACAGCATCCTTTCTTGATCAAAACTCTTCAGAGTATAGGGATAGAGGGTACATACCTCAATATCACAAAAGCCATCTATGAAAAACCTCCTGCGAATATCATTCTCAATGGGGAAAAGCTGAGAGCTTTTCCCCTAAGGTCAGGAACACGGCAGGGATGTCCACTCTCACCACTGCTATTCAACATAGTATTAGAAGTCCTAGCCACAGCAATCAGACAACAAGAAGAAATCAAAGGCATCCAAATCGGCAAACAGGAAGTCAAACTCTCACTCTTTGCAAATGATATGATACTGTATGTGGAAAACCCAAAAGACTCCACCCCAAAACTGCTAGAACTCTTACAGGAATTCAGTAAAGTAGCAGGATATAAAATCAATGCACAGAAATCAGTGGCATTTTTATACACCAACAACAAGACAGAAGAGAGACAAATCAAGGAGTCGATCCCATTTACAACTGCACCCAAAACCATAAGATACCTAGGAATCAATTTAACCAAAGAGGCAAAGGATCTATACTCAAAAAAGTATAAAATACTCATGAAAGAAATTGAAGAAGACACAAAGAAATTGAAAAACTTTCCATGCTCATGGATTGGGAGAACCAACATTGTGAAGATGTCAATGCTACCTAGAGCAATCTATACATTCAATGCAATCCCCATCAAAATACCATCCACTTTTTTCAAAGAAATGGAACAAATAATCCTAAAATTTGTATGGAACCAGAAGAGACCCCAAATAGCCAGAGGAACCTTGAAAAAGGAAAGCAAAGCTGGCAGCATCACAATTCTGGACTTCCAGCTCTATTACAAAGCTCTCATCATCAAGACAGTATGGTACTGGCACAAAAACAGACACATTGATCAATGGAACTGAAGAGAGAGCCCAGAAATGGACCTTAACTCTATGGTCAACTCATCTTCAACAAAGCAGGAAAGAATGTCCAATGGAAAAAAGACAGTCTCTTCAACAAATGGTGTTGGGAAAATTGGACAGCCACATGCAGAAGAATGAAACTGGACCATTTCCTTACACCACACACAGAAATAGACTCCAAATGGTTGAAGGACCTAAGCGTGAGACAGGAGTCCATCAAAATCTTAAAGGAGAACACAGGCAGCAACCTCTTCGATCTCAGCGGCAGCAACCTCTTCCTAGAAACATCGCCAAAAGCAAGGGGAGCAAGGGCAAAAATGAACTACTGGGATTTCATCAAGATAAAAAGCTTTTGCATAGCAAAAGAAACAGTCCACAAAACCAAAAGTCAACCGACAGAAGGGGAGTAAATATTTGCAAATGACATATCAGATAAAGGGCTAGTATCCAAAATGTATAAAAAACTTATGAAACTCAACACCCAAAGAACAAATAATCCAATCAAGAAATGGGCAGAAGACATGAACAGACATTTCTCCAAAGGAGACATCCAAATGGCCAGCAGATACATGAAAATGGGCTCAACATCGCTTGGCATCAGGAAAATCCAAATCAAAACCTCAATGAGGTACCACCTCACACCAGTCAGAATGGCTAAAATTAACAAATCAGGAAACGACAGATGTTGGCGGGGATGTGGAGAATGGGGAACCCTCCTACATTGTTGGTGGGAATGCAAGGTGGTCCAGCCACTCCGGAAAACAGTATGGAGGTTCCTCAAACAGTTGAAATTAGAGCTACCATACGACCCAGCAATTGCACTACTGGGTATTTACCCCAAAGATACAAATGTAGGGATCCGAAGGGGTACGTGCACCCCAATGTTTATAGCAGCAATGTCCACAATAGCCAAACTGTGGAAAGAGCCACGATGTCCATCGACAGATGAATGGCTAAAGAAGGTGTATATATACACAATGGAATATTATGCAGCCATCAAAAGGAATGAGATCTTGCCATTTGCAACGACGTGGATGGAACTGGAGGGTGTTATGCTGAGTGAAATAAGTCAATCAGAGAAAGACATGTATCATACGACCTCACTGATATGAGGACTTCTTAATCTCAGGAAACAAACTGAGTTTGCTGGAGTGATGGGGGGTGGGACGGATGGGGTGGCTGGGTGATAGACATTGGGGAAGGTATGTGCTATGGTGAGCGCTGTGAATTGTGTAAGTCTGTTGAATCCCAGACCTGTACTTCTGAAACAAATAATGCAATATATGTTAAGAAAAAAGAAAAAGAAGAAGATAGCAGGAGGGGAAGAATGAAGGGGAGTAAGTCGGAGGGGGAGACAAACCATGAGAGACGATGGACTCTACAAACTGAGGGTTCTAGAGGGGAGGAGGGTGGGGGATTGATTAGCCTGGTGATGGGTATTAAAGAGGGCACATTCTGCGTGGAGCACTGGGTGTTATGCCACACAATGAATCATGGAACACTACATCAAAAAATATATATATATTAATAATTTCCTATGGCTTGTCAGGCACTGAACTCCTTGGGATTTTGTTAACCTAAAAACCAGTATTTCTTGATATTTTAAAGAAAACTATTTTCTGTGGAAAGCCATAAAGGGTCCACACAATGCAGGTAGCATGTAAAGTAAAAGAAAATGACACATTAAATAGTTTAATCTTTAAATAGAATTAACTATGACATTCTCTTGTGTTTTTTTAATTATAAAAGTATATTTTAACATGGTTAAAACATACAGAAAATTAATAAATTAAAAGTAACCTCTCAGAACCAGCTAGAGACTTTCTAAATTCTTGCTTTTGGTGAAAAGGCATTCAGTTGAAAACCTAGAAATACGTATGTATAACAGAACTATGTCTTAGATAAAGGTCCATGCTCTAAAACTGAAGAAAATACTGAAACACATCAAGTCTAAAAAATAAAATAAAATCAAGCCAGACGGAAAGCTTGACCAGAGGCTCTGTCAGCAATTTAACTTCTTGTCACAAAAAAACTAGTATCTTTCAAAGAGTATATAATTCAAACTCCTTATAATGTAAAATTCATGATACTTAACATACAATTAAAAATTACTAGACATGTAAAAAAGCCAGAAATTATGATCTATAACTTTGAAAAAAAAATCAATATAAACACATTTAAAGTTGCCCCGATGTAAGAATTAGCAATAAAAGCATTTAAGCAATGCTTATAAATGCATTCAAAGACTTAAAGGAAAAGTTGAATAGTCATGATTGAACAGATAGAGAATGTCAGCAAAAATGGAAATTGTTAAAAAAAAAAGAACAAAATGGAAATTCCAAAACTGATCATTATAGTATTTAAATTACAAATTTCCTTAGTTACATAAGCATATTATAGACTGAAGAAGAAAAGAGTTGGTGACCTTCATCACAGAGCAATAGAAATTATGCAATATGAAGAATAGAGAGAAAAAAGGTTTGAAAAATATATAAGCAGAGGATAAGTGATCTGTGGCATAATATCATTTCAGTAACTGGAATTCCAGGAAGAAAGGATGAGAAGAGGTAGAAAATATTTGAAAAAATAATGAACAAAAACTTCAACTTGTAGATGAAGGAATCTCAGCAAATCCCAGTCAGAACAAATATAAGGAAAACCATCAGACCTAGATACATCTTAGACGTATCCAGAGGGAAAAAATCCATTATCCACTGGGAACCAGTGAAAGAAATGATGATGACTTCCTCTCTGAAGCAATGGATCAAAAGACAGTGGGAAGACAGCTTTAAGGTGATGAAAAAAAGTACATGTAAATCCATAGTCTATATACAGCAAAATAATGTCCAAGGAAAGTTGTCACCAGCAGACCTTGACAGTAGTAAATGGTAATGACATTCTTTAGACTGAAGAGAAATGATACCAGATTGATAAATGAATCCAAAGAAAGGCATAGAAGCATTGGAAATATTAAATAAATGATTAAGTATAAAAGATTATAATTTTTCTTCTTATAACTTTCTTAAAAGATACTTGAGTGTTTAAAGAACATATAACATGATGCTCAGGGCTATAACATTTATAAGAAAATATATGATGAAATGAAAAGTATGAATTACGTGGGGTAAATGGAATTATTCTGTTGTAATATTTGAACATTTTATATGAAGTGATACATTGTTAATACATGAATGAAATGCATACTAAAATTCCTATAACAACCACTAAAAGTTCAAATTATAGAGGACAACTAAAATGAAATGTCAACAATTTGATTACCTCAAAGGAAGCTGCTAGAAGGAAGTGAGAAAAAATTTAGGAGCTGGGGTGCCTGGTGGCTCAGTCGTTAAGTGTCTGTCTTCGGCTCAGGTCATGGGATTGAGCCCTGCATCAGGCTCCCTGCTCCGCAGGAAGCCTGCTTCTCCCTCTCCCACTCCCCCTGCTTGTGTTTCCTCTCTAGCTGTGTCTCTGTCAAAGAAATAAATAAAATCTTAAAAGAAAAAAAAAAGAACAAAGCATTTCTATCAATAACCTAGCTTCCAGAAGGAAATGTAGATACAATTAACCTGCAGCCCATTGACAGATACTTGAACCTGGCAGAGTGTAATGTTCCTCCAGGACATTCCCAACTATCTTCATGTTAATGCCTTGTTAGAGGGAAAACAACCTTAACTTGACAATGGCAAGGCCTCTGGTATCTTGTAGGTCCTGTTTAGCATATGAAAGTTCTTTTGAAACCTCCCTTTTTCCTTACCTCCCCCAACCCCATAGTAAATAATCAGCCACCCATCACAACCCCGGGGCAGCAGCTCTTTCTGCGCGGTGGGCGCTGTCCCCATTCTTTAATAAACCACTATTTTGCACCAAGAATTCTTTCTTGGTCGTCAGCTCCGGACCTCACCCCACTGAACCTCACCTATATTCCAAAACTCCATCACAACCAGGAAGCATTCTTCTAGGAAGAAAAGCAAAAAGGAAAAGAAATTGTATATTTTCCACCATCAGTAGAGATGCTCAACATGAGAACACAGATCTCTCCTCTTATGTCCAACCACCTCCTAAGAAATCCATCTTACTCTTTCCTCTCAAGCACTGGCTAATTTTCCTCTTTGCGGGTTTGCTGAAAGCAAAGGCAACAAAGAGTTCTGACCACCAGCTGCTGAGCCACTAACTAGAATCACAGTTTACAAGGTGCGGAGATACAGGGAGGCTACCAAGTGTGAAGACACCAAGGAACCCAGAATACATGGATTCTTGCTATTCCATGACAGCATACAGTACAGTAATATCATACATGTGTCTTCTCACTATACCCAGGACGAGTGAGGAGAGAACTAAGATGTACAGAGAGGATAAAAGAGGAGGACTCTCCCCCGTGAGTCTGAGTCCTAAGCTGGTTCTAACAAGAGCACTGGCAAACCGGAAAGGATAACCACCAGGAGCACACCACTCACTCTGGGGTTCCCTGAGGAGCAGGAATGTCTGCCCTGCTCTAACTTAAAATGTTATTTTCCTTATTTCCGGTCTTTTGTTTTCCTGAATAAATTGGGAATGCGGGGAAGCACATTCTTTTAAAGAAATTATTCAACTCTGCCTTTTCCCTGACTCTGAAAAAGCCCTAAGGCAAAACTGTTTAATGGAAAAGAAATGATTAACAACCTTAATTTTTGTTTCTGAAATTCGAACTGCAAATATTTGTCTACTTAAAAACTCCAATAGAATCAACTGACCAAGTGGTGGAACTAATAAGGAGATTGAACGAGGCAGCTTGACAACAGCTCAGCATATAAAAACCAACTGCTGTTTGCTGGAAATGATCAAGAAAAAAAAAGATTGCATTCAAAAGAGTGAAAACATGATGAAATACCTAGGAATAAACAAATTAAGAAATGCATAGACTGTTGGTTACAAAAATCCATATCCACACATATCTACAAATACCTTTACAGGGCAACATAAAAAAGAGGAATAGATGTAGAATGTGCCATGTCCCTATAAGGGAAATCCCAGTACTATAAAAATGCAAATAGTCTTGGGCGCCTGGGTGGCTCAGTCGGTTGAGCGACTGCCTTCAGCTCAGGTCATGATCCTGGAGTCCCCGGATCGAGTCCCGCATCAGGCTCCCTGCTCAGCAGGGAGTCTGCTTCTCCCTCTGACCCTCCCCTCTCCCATGTGCTCTCTCTCTCTCTCATTCTTTCTCTCAAATAAATAAATAAAATCTTTAAAAAAAATGCAAATAGTCTTAAATTAATCAGTAAACCAATAATCCTTATCAAAATCCTATGATAATTTTTAATGAACCTTGGTAAGGTGTCTATAAATTAATACAGAAAAGACAATACAAAAGAATAATAAGATGTTTATCATATTAATATTAATGAGATACTTGCCCTACCAGATTTGAAGCAGGGTATAAAGTTACCGTAATTAAAGCTGTGTGGTACTAACACAGAGCCAAACAAATAGCTGAATGAGAGAGAATAGATAGTGCAGGAACAGATCCATATATGATACACCCATGACATTTGGAGAGTGGGGGAGAGACGGATTGTTCCGTACATTTGTGGTAAGCAGAATAATAGTCCCCTAAATGCCCCCTAAACTCTATGTCCCTAAACTCTATTAACTTACATGGCAGAAGGAACTTCATAGACGTGATTAAGGTTATAGACCTTGAAATAGGGAGATTAAACTGGACTATCCTGGTGGGTCCAAATGAATCACAGGAGCCTTTAAAACCTGAGCTTTCCTGGCTGTAGTCAGTGACCCTTGAAGAAGGTCAGGGAAATGAGATGCCGCTGGCTTTGAGGATAAAAGAAGGGGTCAGGAGACAGAAAGAATGCAGGTTGCCTCTACAGGCTGAGAAAGGCAAAGAAATACATCCTCTCTTAGAGCCTCCAGGAAGGAAAGCTGCCCTGCCAGCATCTTGATTTTGGTCCAGTGAGACCACTGTTGGACTTCTGATTTACAGAATCATAATATAATAACTTAGTACTGATTTAAGCCACGAATCTTTGCTAATTTCTTACACAGCAATCAAAAACTAATATAACTTTGAAAAAGTAAGATTTCTATCTCATTTTAAATAAAAAAATAAATTCTGGTTAATTAATGGGCCAAATACAACAAAACATTTGGTTAGTTACACACACACACACACACACATTTGTAAGATGTTAGGAGAGAGAGGAATAAAAGAAGCTTTAGTAGAACGTGTGCATGCATTTGAGGTAGAGGACAGCTCTCTAAGCAATATATAAGATCTAGAAGCAAGAAAATTAAATGATGGATAAATTCGACTTCAAAAAATAAAAAAAAAAAAAACAAAAACAAAAATAGCCTGGGGAAGAATATACCTAACATATGTTAGCAAAGGAATAGTGTCTTTGCTATAGAAAATAAATAATACAACACTTCAGAAACATAACATAAATGGATAGAAAAACAATTATTACAGTATGAGACCCAGTAATTCCCAGAATAAGCAATTCAAATGGCCAGTAAAATGAAAAAAATGAAATCTGGGGAATGGTCATGAAACTAATAATACTTCCCCCATCAGATTGGAAAACTGTTCAATTATTAATAATAGATATTGATTGAATATTATTCCGTCTTATTCTTCTATAGTGTGTAAATGTATGAATATATAAAAATGAAATAAATAAAGTAAAACATTTTTGTATCTAGCTTATACCATGTTTGGGTCAACCCTAAACGTTTTTCTTTTCTTTCTATTACACAAGATAAACATGTGTGCACGCACACGTGCAGACACAAGCGCACACATGCACACACGCACACACGCACTCACACACAAGGGTCAGAGCAGCTGAGCTGATACTGGAGGAGCTAAAATCCCAGGGACAATAAATCAGTTGCTTAATTCTGCCATTGTGGTAAGGCTGTGCAAGCCCACCCCACCTGGGCAGATGCAGGCGAGCATCTGAGGGGGAGAACTACTTTAAATTCTTGCAAGGCCTTCCTGCCCTTGATCCTATGGTTTGCAAGCTCTCCCTGCTGCTGGTGGTAACACTTTGCTCTTGTCCTTTTCCCTTCTCTAGAGAGCTTTGAATGGCTTTATAGATGGGAGAAAATAAAACTCCAAGTTTATTAATTTGAGACATTGCTTGTGAGATTCTTTGTCCAGGAGCACAGAATCTGAGTCTAATAAAAGGACTCAAAGTAAAACGTGAGAGCCTGGCCTCTCCCCACCCCACAACCAAAAGAGAAAGAAATCAGAATCCTCTTTGGCCAGAGAAATCCATGCAGTACCTTGAGTGATAGGGCCCTAGCAACTCCTGCAGGTGAGGAAAGATAAATGCAACAGGGATGTCACTGCAGCTTTTTGGTTTATAGTAAGTTGGAAATTGGAGATAAACCGAGTGTTCACTGATCTGGTTGCGGCTGAACAACAGATTACTCGATCTACCTATCAGAGGTTATGTGGTGTGAGTGTGCACGTGTGCATGCTTCCTTTGACCACCATGAAGGAACTGATGGAGACTGCCTCCACCATAACATTTTTTAAACCACACTCAGTACAAAACTGCAGGTGCTTAAGCCGGATGCCAGACCTGTAGTTCGCTCTACCTGCCTACAAGTGTTCCCTCCTCCTCAAGCAAAGCAATTGTTTTAGCAGGTATTTGGGAGAAGTGCAAACATTAGAGTCCATTTTAAGAGAAATCATGAAATGTAAACTTTTTTAGGTATCTGCTCTAAATATGTCATTGGTCATACTATATCATTTCTGGGGGTGAGGAAGATAAATTCTCCAAAATGAGCAGAAAACATGGTATGACGCTTGAAGATTTGGGTTTGAATTACAGCTCTGTCATTTGCTAAGCATGTAATATTGGACAATTTAGTTAATTCTCTGAACCCTGGCTATCTATTTTATGGAGTTGCTATGATGAGGAACGTAGGTCAATATATGTAAAACTTTCAACGGTGCCTAACTAAGACTTGACAAATGTCGGCTGCTTTTGCTTTTCTAGAATCTCATCTCTGGAGCCAGCGCATGAGAGCCTGAGGGCCAAATCCAACCTGTTCTTGTAAATAAAATTTCACTGGGACACACCCAGTTTCATTTGTTTACGTATTGTCTATAGCCACTTTTACTACAACAATGGAGCTGAGTATCCAGATCAGAGACAGTCTGGTCCACAGAGCCTAAAATACTTACTTTTGGCCCTTTAAGGAAAAATTCCCTGGACTAGCTCATCTGTTTGCATCTCTACTGACTGCTTTTGCACAAGTGTCATGAAATGATTGCACATGTAAGGAAATGTTGTTACAATTGCAAGTGTAATTTATTAATAAAAACCTTCTTTATACTTTTGTTGGTAAGTGGACTTTTATTTCATCTAAATCTTTTCCTATAAAAGTTTGACCATATAAGATAATAAGCTGAATTCCCATATGTTTTAAATTTCATGCATCTTTTGTTAAAAGAAGGATCCAGACTCTTTCAATATTTTCTCAAAAAGGCAGTATTAGTTAAGGTGTATCACATCGAATAGTATGTATTTTCCTGCAAGGACCAGAATTCACAACTAAAAGTAGTTTGTTTGTTTGTTTGTTTGTTTATTGAGAGAGAGAGAGAGAGACGGAGCGCAACAAGTGCACACAAGCAGTGGGGGGAGGGGCAGAAAGAGAGAGAATCCTAAACAGGCTCCATGGCCAGTGTGGAAGAGATGCGCGGCTTGATCTCAGGACCCTGAGATCAGGACCTGAGCCAAAATCAAGAGTCTGATGCTTCACTGACTGAACCACCCAGGCGTCCCACAACTGAAAGTAGTTTAAATGATACCAAGCTGATTCATCTCACTTTATAAGAAGTAAGGGGTTGCCTGGTTGTCCAGGACTCATCAATGATCTCAGTTCTTTTTATCCTTCTACTATGCCATCGTCAGGGTTTGGGATTTTCATCTAAACACGGTCAACTACAGACAACCATATCCAAAGATGGGAAGTAGGGTTGGGGTGAGGGGAGGGGGGGCAGCAGAGAAAAGAAAAGGATTTCCTGCTGCCTCTTGCCTTTCTCCTTTAATTAGGGAGGATTTTTCCCCCCAGAAATTCTGCAGCCAATTTTTACCCCACCTCTCATTGGCCAGAACTGAGTTACGAGATCCCTCCTAGCTGCCAAAGATGCTGGGAAATGAATTTCTGCATTTGGATAGGTATGTATCTCTTTAGATAGGCCTTTACCTGAGTTTAGATGGGTATCTGGGTTTAGAGAGAGAAGGACACCTGTTGGTGAATGAGCAAACCAGAAAGGGTTAGCTTTGTCTTTTGGGAGACCAACCAGCACTTGATGCCACACATGTATGTCATGGTACCACCATACTGGTGGAAACAGGCTCTGGTTTTGGAATCTGCTGATTCTTCTGGGTGGGTCTTTGCTGTCTGCTCTTGCACATCGAAAACTCTTCAGGAGGGTGTGGGAAGTCAGCTTAGACAGCCTCTTCATTGTGTTTGGTGCCCCAACCCAGTGCTTTTCTTCTCTGTCCATTTCCCCGGAATGACAGAACTTGTCACCAAAGGATGGGCTCCCAAGCAAGAACCCTCGTGTCCTGTTTGCCATTGTGGAAGCTGCCATGCTGTGTCTTAGCCTCAACCCCAGCCTCACATGACCTCTTTAACCACACCCTGCTAATGATTGCAGTAGAGCATATGTTTCCCCTTTCCTTTGGGCATTGGCCCCTTCTGTAAATGAGACTTTCATTGCTTCTGGCCAAAGGCCAGAGACTGATATAGGAACTAGTGGCTCTGTGCAATCTTCAGAGTTCAGATATTAAATATGAGCCACTTCTGGTCTTTTTCTTCTTGTCCTAGCCATTTGTTTTTTAAAGGCATTATACACATATCTTGTGTATGTATTTTGTACCCCTACTTTTTTCATTCAGCATCTGAACCAGAGCATTTTTCCCCATTGTATAACAAGAAGGGTTTGGCATAAACTACCAGAGAGGTCATTTGGTTTTTCAGAGAGTGAGGTGACAATTCCCAAATCTCTTCTCTTGGAGTTGAGGTCACTGACTTGGAACAATCATAGAAGAAGGTCATTCCTTCTACTTGAATGCTCAGTTCCTCTATTTTGTCGGTTGAGCTTTTCAATAATCTGAGATAGGATATCCAAGCCACACTTTGAAAAATCACCATCTGAGATTATTCAGTTGCACATTTTTCCTGTTTATTTTTTATCTTCAAAACTTCTTTGTTTTGAGTAATCAATATTAAATGATTTATTGATAAAATGATGCCAGCAGACATAAGATGCTCTCTGGCAACCCAGGTTGGACAGGAAGCAAATAGGACAGAGCTTGTAAATCGGTATTACCCACATTCAGGAAAAGAAAAATACTGCGTGGGAGAGAAAAATTCTGAGCTATACCACATCTGGAATGAAATTAAAATAAAAACTAGAAAGTCTTGCTTCACTCCATGGTCCAAAGGAAACTACTTCTGCCTAAGAGCAAAATGTCTCTGGTTTTCCTTGTGCAACTGTTATCATATCTGAGCTGCTGAAGCTAAATATCATCTCTACCTATATTAACATCAAGAAGTCTGAGCCAAAAAAAAAAAAAAAAAAAAACCACCCGGTTTTTATTGAAACCACTTACAGTTCAAAAAAAATATCTATCATTTGCTGAGAACTGACCTCATGCTTGGGTGACCCTTCATCCACATTCCTCTGCATTTTATGAAGGAAGGGATTGGTAGTCAGAGGTGAAGTAACTGACCACCAGCTTGTGGATGATTCAGCTCAAATTTTATGCCTCTTCTGGAAAAGTTACCACCAAATCCCACATTCTCTCCCCAACCTGCAAAGTGGGTCTTGAGAAAACAGTACAGTAACATCTTATAACAATTTTGGTTAAATAGCAATGTGTTTGGTAATAGTCAGGGGATATTCTTTGCTCTATAAGGCAACTTACTTGGAGAGGATACTACCTCCAACCCATCCATACTATAGATGTTGCTCTGTGATAGGGAGGTTGGGAGAGAGGGTATAACATCCATCTGCTTAGTTGTGACTCTGAGGGATCGTAATTATGAATAGTTAGTTCATTCATTCATTCAACAAACAGTAACTAAGCATCTCTTCTATGCCTGGCACTGTCTTTTGAAAACTTGAGAAGGTTAATGCCTCTGCAGCTCATAGTTTGCTCTCACTTATCAAGGACAGGTGTTCCAGCCACCTGTTGCTGAAGAATATACTTCCTCAAAACTTAGCAGTTTAACAAAATGACACCATTCGGGTTGTTCACAGATTTGTAATTTGTACAGGGTGCAGTGGGTCAGTTTGTTTCCCTAGCACATCAGTGGGGACAGCCCCAAGGCTGGGAGATGGAATCACCTGCCAGTTTGTGCCCCTTACCTGTCAGGTGGTAGAGTGAGGCTGTGGCTGGAGCACATGGCCTCTCTGTGGGGCTGCTTGGCTTCCTCACTTCATGGTGGCTGCTTCAAGAGCGAATATCCAAGTGTTTGGACACAGGCTGTGCCACCTCTGATACTTTTGTCTGTTAATGTCTGCAGCATTCCTTGCCCACAATCAAAGTCCTGCCCAGACCCACAGCGAGTACTATGAGCATCACATAGTAAGCCATAAGCTACAACTTTGGAAAATACAATCTGCCACAGGAGCTCAGAAAGTGTTCCTTCAAAGCGCCCCTGTGCAGAGTTGCGGCTGCTCATCAGCTGTGCTGTGGAGGCACGCCAGGGGGCTTGAGCCAGAGGAAAGCTAACACATGGCTGTGGAGCTTATGGGGGAGACGATGTGGGTGTTGTCTCTAACAGCAGTAACAGCTTGTTCTGTGTGCCGGGTACGTGTGGTGCTGGAGAGCAGGAAGCTTCACCCCTCTTTTTCCCTGGTCAGTTACACAGTCCAGGCAGGAGACGGGAACCCAAACTCCAGAGGAAGGTCAGACCACTTGTAGCTCCAAAAGACACCTGCAGAGGTAGAGCCTCTCTCCATGTAGCCCTCAAATGCAATGTTGTTTGTAATTAACACTGATCCGTGATTATTTTTCTCTACTCACCTAACCAAGAGGAAGAGCGTAGTATGGCCATAAAGGCAGGATGCAGAGCTACTACTATTTTATCATGTACTATGATCATCAATAATCTATTATATAATCAGTGAACCATGTGCTGTGCACTTATATGTGGTTGCTGGCTTGGTGACCACCTTGATTATTCTCATAACAACCTTGAAGTAGTGTCCCTGCTGTGTGGGTATAGGAACTGAGACTGAGAAAGATTGGCCATGCATTAGTTATGCAGAGAGCACTAGGACTCAACTTCATTTCAGTTGGGAGTTAAACGCGTAGTCTTTCCAATGAGCAAGGCTGAAGACCACAAAGAACAGCCCAAGAAAGAAAATGCCATATCTCCCCCATCAGGAAAGGTTCCCCTGCTGCTAATCTGGGTAGACCATCTGGCCAGTGCAGGGCTCTTCACTGAGAGTTGTTTCAACATCTCTCTGTCTTCACACTTCTGCATCGAGGGGCTCAAGAAGGCTTCCCCAGGGACGAACATTCGACAGTGTCTCCCTCATCTACCCTGGGTCACCAGCTTGTTGAAGGTCTTAGCCCAGGATGGTCGAGGGCCCCTAACCTTAAACACACATCTCCTTACCTAAAAGAAGAGCCACTGTTCCACCTACATCTTCCCGCTTAGCACGGTGAAAACCAGGCCTGAGGTGTCACCCTGCAAATTCACAAGTGTTAAGAGCTTGAGGTTATTAAAAGTTGCTCCCTTTGACAGCTTAGAGACAGGCTAAACAGCATTCATTTAGAAGGCAAGGACCAGAGAGTTGAGAACTCCCATCTGGGTAGCAGAGACACCTGAGTGTGAGTAAAGGAACAAGCATAAGGAAGTCTGTAAGGAAAGCAAGTTCTGAAATGCTTTAATCTTCCTGTTGTTGAGGCATCCCAGTCCTGGCCTGTCCCCCTCCCACCTAGCCACAGAGTTGAGGTCAGAGTTGGCACCTGGGAATCAGAACAGCACCTTCCTAATCTCTCCTTTCCTGGCTGCCAGTCCCGGGGCCATTCACAGAGCAGCCTCTGTGAGGGCAGCCGGAAGGTGCTCCCCACCACGGGCTCAGGGAGAGGGCCGCAATCAGACACTCACTGCAGAGAGAGCCTTCATGGCAGGTCAACAGACAGTGGCTGCTTCCCCATAATCAGGGCACACATCCGAGTGCATCTGGGTGGCTGTCTCAGCTCTGTGTGGGAAGACTGTGGGCCCTTTCCATCTGTTAGAAGCTTAGCAATGACTGCTTCTTCTCTGCCCACATGCTGTGTGCTGTACCATGTTAGTGAAGAAATAGTCTGTCCTGTCTGGGCACAGGGCATGGACAACAGCAAAGGGAAGCTCCCAGCTCCCAAATTGGGCCAGCCCTGCTGGAAGAGGGGTGTTACTCAGGAGGAGCTGACTGGAGAGGAGAGAGAACCAGAATGTGCAGGTGCTCTCCTGACTCTTGGTCACTAGAATGGAGCAAACGTGGGTGAACACAACCTCTCTGAGCCTTGGTTCCTCAACTACAAATGCGGCTTCAATGATAACTCCCCTTGGGGGCATCTGGAAGTGTGAATGGGATCGTATGTGTGAGGGGTGCTTTGGGAAACTGGTTGTGATTGTAAGTGTGATATAGTTTAGATTAGTGACATCACTAATGGCTGGTTTTAGCTTTATTATCCAGGCACATTTGGTAAATCATCTTAAGTGCAGTGTGGCCAGTGAGCTGCCTCTTCCCTTAGAGGAGTGGAGCTGTACTTGCTCAATATAAAGCAGTTTTCCTAGAGAGCCAGGCCTCGGTGTGACAGATCTTCCTGGAAAGTCCCATCTGCTCCCTTCATTAAACACTAAAGTTTATGGCATGCGAGAACTCGTCCAGGGACCTGCACTCCCAAGAGCCCCACCTAGCTACAACCATACCAAACAGGATGCCTGGATGCTGTGCTAATCTCCCACAAAGCTTACCAGTGACCTGGAATGTTTGCTCAGCCTCCTCCTGACTCAGTTTTCTAAGTGCTTTAACTGGCTTCTCGTGCACATGGCCTTCACAATTCCCGCAGCTTCCAACATTGGGGGGTTACCTCTGTTCCCCTAGATTTTCTAGCTCTCCCATGGAGGATGCATTGTTCATTCGTCTTTGCGGCTGGGGTGGAACCCTGTGAGGGGCACATGTATTACCTTTCTCTTGCCGCCTGAAATATTACCTCAGGCGGAGGCACTAAAGCACCCGTGTAGTGCAGCCCAGTTCTGTGGGTCGGAGCCCAGGCACAGTATGGTGGGGTTCTCTGCTCAGAATCTCATGGGGCTGAAGCCAAGGTGGCATCCAGGCCTTCTGAGTTCTCACCTGAGGCTGTGGGTGGAGGAAACTGCTTCCAGCCTCATTCAGGTTCCTTGAGCCACAGGCCTGGGTCCTGTGTTCTATCTAGCTGGTCCCAGGGACCATGCTCAGCTTCTAAAGGCCATGCTCAGGTGCCTGCCACCTGGCCACTGAGTCCTCAGTGGAGAACCTCTCCTGCTGACTTCCTGACTCTAATTGGGATTGCCAAGGATCCTGCAGTCAGATCAGGTCTGCTGGGTGTCTCCCCATCTTAAAGTGGACAGCTGTGAAACCCTAATTACATCTGTGAGATTCCTTCTCAGCACTCCCTAGACTCACATGTTGCTGAGTGGGACACAGTGAGCATCTGGGAGCAGGATCCTTGGGACCATCCTAGAATTCTGCACACCATATCACACAAATATCTATGACGTGACCGAAAAGAATGAAGTCATATTTTTCTCCAAGTGCAACAAATTGCCATGGTGTGTCTTTACCATAGACCAGGGTTTGCAGATGTACTCTAACCCAGGTCTGGCTCAGATGCTAGCTGGCCCTTTCAGATGAAGGTCCTAGGCTCCAGGGTTTCTGATGTGGGTGTTCTAGGATGGAGTGTGATCCATCTGCCTTCTAAGGGTTCCTCCTCAGGGGATTCTGGTGTGTAGTCCTCGGAAAAAGGACCTTGGAATAGTTTTCTGCTCTAGGCCGCATCTGAAAATGACTTGAATCAGCCATTACAACTAGGAAACTTGCCAGGTGGGCAATTAAAAGAGCATTCACCAAGGAGGTCCCGCTGGGAGAAATCCAGGGACCACACAGCACAGCAACATGGGCCCGTGGCTTGCCATGGATTAAGGATGCTGCCAAAGAAAAAACATAAGTCCTGGGGTCCAGGAAGAGAAATGTGGAAATTAGAAAGTCAACCAGAAGAGGAAGTAACAACAACCAATCTTTCATCTCGTTAACAAGTGAGGGCAACGATTTGTAAAAAATGGCAGCACGGTACACATACATCATGGTAATCCATGGGTCAGTTGAAGGGGGAAATCAGAGTCATCAGCTGGAACTGCATTTATTCATTTAGCCAGCGTTGACTGAGCCAGGTTCTTGTGGTACAGACAGGCAGGTACACAAAGGCCTTGGAGAGTCCATAAGCACTAGTGTCTGTGCACAATGAGCTCTAAGGCAGGGCGTGATCTTGCTGCGGTCAGAGAGAACCTAGAAGGCTGTACAGGCAAAGTTGTGTTTGAGGCCCAGTTTCCAATTTCTCCAGCCATGTCAGCCCGGACAAGCCACATACTCATTGGGCAGCCAACATTTTGGCCCCCAGTGTGAACACTGTGGCGTGTCTGGGACCCCCGCCGTGGGGCTGAACCATACCTAGCTATCTAACAGGGGCAGAAGTGGGGCTTCCTATGGCTGGGTGAAGTGAGGTCACCACTAATAATTCTGCCCACTCATAAGACTTGGTAAGACTCAGTGCAACCACAAGTTGTACTGAAATAGTGTTTTGTTCTGATTGCTAGTGATCCCTGCCTTCTCCCTAACCTCTCCCATGAAGGTGGCCAAACTTTGTGTTCCTCAATGGGGGTAAGTACAAGAGGGTGAGGACTTCCATTACTGAGCTGAAGTAGTAGTCACCAGGCACCCAAAAGACAACCAACATTTCCTTTTGTTGTTGAGGCCAGTGCCCTGTGTGGAAGAGACCAGATCAGAGGGATGTTTGGAGCTGGAAAGATTACCATGGTTTGTGAGGCTCAGACTGGGTGCTCAGTAACCAGGGCTGCTTCCAACACTGACAGAATGCAGACAGTTGCTATTGATGACTTCTGTATTGACTCTGACTGCATGGTCTACATGGTCCAGTACAATCTTACCCATGACAAGTTCAGGGGAACCTTCAAAGTCAAGGACAAGGATCCTGCCAACATGCAAGGGGTGAGGAAAGCACTGTGGAGCCCATTTGTACCATCACCTCCTTAGAGAATGTGGTGGCTCACCTAAATGGTAAAGCCAAAGGATAATCATCTCAACCCCTTCTGCAGATGCCCTTGCTTGTGATGGCAGTCCACAGAATGCCTCCTGCACCATGAACCCTTGCCCTCCCTTCCCTCAGGCAAATTTAACATCATGGTGATGCTCAATACTGGGGTTGACATCATCCTATTACCCAGAAGACTCTGGATAACTGTGGCAAGGAGGACATGAAGCTACTCAAGCACCATTCCAGCATCCACTGGCATGCCAAGGCCACCCCTGAGCTGAAAGGGGCACTCACTGCACAGTCTTCCCTGCCTCTGCACCCAGTGGGTCTGCCATTGAACTGATTTGCTTATTTACAGAAATATGCCAAATACAATGACAGGGACAAGGTGATAAAGAGACAGAGGGACCCCAACAGGCCATTTTGGCTTTAATAAGGACCAAGTTATCTTCCGAGACTTGAACATGACACCCACTCCTCCAACTTCGGCGCTGAGTCTAGCGTTAGGCTGGATGACATTTCTGTCAGGTTCATGTCCGGTTATGATAACAAATTTGGCTACAGCAACCACTTTGTGGCCGCATGGTCCTCATAGCCTCCAAGAAATAAAACCTCTGTACCACCAGCACCTACAACAGCATGAGAGGAAGGGGAGGCCCTCAGGTGCCAGGGAGTCTTTGCCCCAACTCAACCTCCCACAACATCTCCCATCCTTTACTCTGTTCTCATCTCAAGCCCCTTGAAGCAAGGGTGGGGCTTGGAGAGCCCTATCTTGCCATGCACACTTACATACCATTAACAACCTCTGTAACACACACACCAAAGAAACACACATGCACCAGCAAAGTTCAGATTGCAAGGAGGAAGCCAAAACACCTGCTGAAAGTAAATATGAACTGCCCGTGGAGCCACACGAGATTGTCAAGTTATTGTTTTCAGTTGCAATGAAAAAGAAAGAAATTCCAGTAGGGAATTCAGCAAAATTGTCTTAAAATGACTAAAGCCTAGGAAAGATGATTGCTGTTCAGCCATGCATTTTCCATGTGGATTTCCACAGACCGTGAATCTCAAAAGTGAATTTCTATTACATTTAATGATTATTTTTTTATTTTTTTATTTTGCTCTATCAGGAAGGATTAAAAAGAAAGCATGTTATATCATGCAGTTAATCCCCTTTCCAATAGAACTGTACCCCTGTGATAGGAATGACCTTGTAGAAGGTCAGCACAGACTTTGAGAAAAATGAATCTCCAATGCAACAGGGCAAACCTAGGTTTCTGGCAGGATTCCCACAGGGCAAGGTGACCTCTGCCAAGTTGAGATGGTGGTGGGTTGTCCTTTGTCTGGCTCCTACACCATCCTGTGACACCCCTGTTCTTGTCTCAGCACACTAGCCTCCTATCTCCCTCATTCAACATGTCGTCTGTAACACCAGCTCTCATTCTCATTTCTTATCCCAAACCCACTAGCTCAACTTCTATTTATGTCAAATGTTAGCTTCTGTACATCTTTTTCTCCCAGAAACTGTGGCTCCCCTGGAAGGTGTGGCTTAGAGTCGCCCTACATGGGACTACATCCGAATACCCCTGCCCCACTGCCTGCTGACCTGTGTCTCTGTTGTACCACTGACACAGCACATTACACCACCCACCACCCCCCAAGACGTTTTTATTGTGATAAAGTATACATAAAACAAAATTCAACATTTTACCCATTTTTAAGTGGACAGTTCAACAGCATTAAGCACATTCACATTTTTGTACAACCATCACCATCATTCATCTCCAGAACTTTTTCAACATCTCAAATTCAGACCCTGTCCCCATTAAACAATAACTCCTGGTTCCCTCTCCTCTTAGCCCCTGGAACCACCATTCTAACTTTCTGTCTATGAATATGACTACCCTACGTATCTCATATAGGAGGAATCATAGAGTATTTGTCTCTTTATGACAGGCTTATTTCACTTAGTGTAATGTCTTCAAGGTCCATCCATGTTGTAGTATGCATCATACTTTCCTTCCTTTTGTGGCTGAATAATATTCCTTCACACACATTACCACATTTTGTTTATCCATTCATCTATCAATAACACTTGGATCTGTCCATTGGCTATTGTGAATAATGATGCTATCACTATGGATATACAAATAACTGATCAAGTTTCAGCTTTAAATTTTTTTGAGTCTATACAACAGAAATGGAACTGCTACATCATATGGTAATTTTTAATTTTTGAGGAACTTCTTTACTGTTCCATAGTAGCTCTATTTTTTTAGATTCCCAACAACATTGTATAAGGCTTCCAATTTCAATTTCTCCATATCCTTGCCTAGACTTTTTATTTTCTGGGTTGGGTTTTGCTTTGTTTTAATAGCCATCCTGATGGGTGAGAAGTGGTATTGATTTGTGTTTCCCTAATCATTAGTGCTGTCGAAGACATATGCTTATTGGCCATTTCTCTTTTTTGGAGAAATAACTTTGTTTACCCATTTTTAAATTGGGTTGTTTTGTTATTGATTTGTAGGAGCCATTATATATTCCAAATATCAACCTCTTATCAGATCTATGATTTACAAATATTTTCTCTCCTTCAGTGATTTGGTTGCCTTTTCATTCTGTTGATAATATCATTGGATGAAGAAAGTACTTAACTTTGATGAGGTCCAATTTATCTGTTTTTTCTTTTGTTGCCTGTGCTTTTGGTGTCATATCGCCTGTGCATTTTAGAACCTTGGAGTCTAGTGCATTTCTACGCCTGCTAAAAAGCCCTGCCCCACCTTCTGTGTCTGCAGCACTTAGGCCTTTGGACTTTCTTAACCATTCAGTTTAGTTACAATTTTTAGCATTTCTTAGTCATGTAACTTTCCTCTTATTACATGTCTTATTTACCCTCCCAGCAGTGGGATGTCTCTGAGAAGTAGAAGCAAATTTTCAAATTTCTCTGTGTCACTTCTGGGGAGATATCTTAGATCTCAGTATGTTTTTACTGAGATGTTTCTAATCAGAAAAATTGATACTTTTATTTATTTTTATTGTGCTTTGTGATGCTTTTAATGGGAATCAAATAGAAAAAAATATTAGTTGAAGCACCATGAGGCTTATATTCCTTACAGTAAAGTGGGGCAGTCCAGCTAGTCAACTGCTGAAAAATGTCATCCTGGAGCTCCAGATGACATACCCAGGCCAGGTAGCTCTGCTGCAGCAAAAGTGATGCTATTCTTCAAATAATGTGCTTGAAAGTTCCTATAAAGAGCATTTTTTATAAGCATTGCACACTGTATAAGACAGAAGTATCCAAAAAGAAGGGGAGCAATAGATGAAGCATATGGTAAGATCAGATAACACAATATGATATAGTCTAAGAATAAACAAGGAATAATACTGTGGCCAAATTGTGATAATATAATGTTTTGCAAAAGAACAAAACTATGGAGTATGAATCCAATTTCATTAAAGGAGAAATACAAAGACAAAAAAATTGTGAAGATGTTAAATGTGACTCTGGTCATTGGGGTGAATTTTATTTATTTTTTTGTAATTTTCCGTATTTCTAGAGAAAATTTAAAAGGATATGTATTGATTTTTATATCATAAACATGGCTAATAAATGTTTAAACACACAGCCTACTCCTGCCCTTCCTCCTGTCTGCTCCTTCCCCTATCCTATAGGCTAGGACATTCATGTAGGACCTATGGAGTCTTGGTGGCCACTGTGTAAGGAGGAGAATGAAGACCCTTCATGCAGCCCTACAGGCGGGTACTTTCAAGTTGGCAGAGACACATGAAATGCAGGGATCTTACTTGATTTCATCAGTAAGTTATTTTATTTATTTTTATTATTTATTTGAGAGAGAGAGTGATAGAGAGCATGAGAGCGGGGTGAGGGGCAGAGGGAGAAGTAGACTCCCCACTGAGCAGGGAGTCGACATGGGACTCCAACCCGAGACTCCGGGATCACGACCCTAGCCAAAGGAAGATGCTTAACCAACTGAGCCACCCAGGCGCACAATAAGTTATTTTTCTTAAATGTTTATATAACTGCCAAAAAACGTATGTGTGTATATGTGTGGGTATGCATGCATGTAACCACAGCAAGAAAATCTAGGTTGTCAGGATAACATACTAAATGTATTTATTTTTTCTAGGGCCACAGTTTTTTTGTTATGGGTCTAGTGGAAAACAGCGAATTTACATTTCTGCCAGCTATGAAAGGATATGGTATCCAAGGTCTCTAACTACTGAAGATTGAATAAAGGCTTAGAGGTATGGGGTTTTAAGAAAAAAGATATGTTTCCTTGGCCCCATATCATCCTCACCCCTAACCAAGGTGATATCATAGGGACTCATGTCCACACTACCCGTGGTGTGAGGAATCCCATTGACTTTATGCTTGTGCATAGACCAGGCACATTCACGGGGCGCCGTACTGCCTCACTTCCTCCCACCCCGTTATCCTCACCTCAGTGAAGGTGGGACCCCTCATTCTCCTAGCAAATACAAACAATTCTGGCCTCTAATTGCTTTCCCCAGCAACTGTTTTTTAATCTTGTGTTCACCACATCCTGGGCTTTCATTTCCCTACAGTGCATGTTTGTGCCCAAGAATTTATATGATAGGAGATGACCACAATTGATGCTCTTTCACCTCTCCTTCATATGGTAATTAGGGCATTAAATGGACTTCAGTTTTGAAGTTATTTGAAATGATGTATGCATGTAAGTTATATGTTTCATTTAGGAAGAGCAGATGGGTGTTAGATCTTATAAAAGTGGCCTGAAGACAAGGGCTCCGGCTGGTTTTCCCTGCTTGGGCATAAGTTCCTTTTAGTGGGCAAGACAAATGAAGCCTTGCTTTGACCTCAACTTCAACCCATGTTCCCTGGGTCAGCTTTTACCAACAAAAAACTGAAATGTTGCTATCCACCTGGTGCCTGTTGGGTGTCTGTCAGATGGTCCAGAAGCCAGAAGACTGGGTCATCTTCATCAATGTTGGTCTTACAACCGGCAATGTCAAACAGGGTTAGGGCAAGCTGGACGGCCCATCAGGGAAACTTTAACTGCCAAAAGGAGGGACGTGACATAGGCGCGGTTCACTTGCCTTTCATTTGCTCAGTACACTTTGCTCAGTGAGGAACTGAGCCCCCACTGTGCATTGCATGACCTGGGCTCAAAGCGACTGACAGCTACCAAGGTTTTGCTTTTCTCCTTGCACTGCTCTCCCGCCCTTCACCCTTCCCCTGCAAGCACTCCCTGAGGTGTTGGAAATCACTGGAATCTTAGAATTATACCACAGATGAGGAAATGGAGTGGCAGAGCGGTTAAGCGACTTGTCCAGAGTCACACAGCCTTGGATCTGAACGTGAATCTTCTACTACCTCCAGTATAAGGGTGTTGTCCCGTGCCCCATTCACAGAATTCCAGTTTTCTCACTGTATTTGGGCAACAATAAAATCTTTGAGTTGAAAGGGCCTGAGAATGCTCAGCCCCTCAGCCCCTCAGCCCCTCAGCCCCTCAGCCCAGGGAGCACCTTGGTGGCCTGTTCAGAATCAGGTGTGCTGGTGCAACCCTTCCCTCGGGAGCTGCTGACACTATTGTGGCTGGTTTCTTCCCCACAGTCACTGGCACTTCTGACTCTGCTGGGGGCACAGCAGGTCCAGTCCCCGAGCCCAGCACACACGAGGACACTGCTGCCTTGCTCTCTTTGCCACGTCTCTTTTGTGGGCTAAACACCCACCTATTTATGCATCCTTCGCACATGCTACTACTCTGTAGCAGGTTCTGATTTATCAGTGTCCCTCTCTACATGGAGGAGCTGGGGTTATCTCCTTAAATTTGTTCTTTTCAATTTAGGGCCAACTTCTGGCTTTTTAAGTCCACTTTGAATCCTGCAGGTTGATAGAGAAAATCAGCAATGTTTTTCTATCCTTCATGCCCAGAATTCGTGTTTGTGTCTACATATGGTAAGTTTGCCTCATGCCAGTTGTTTGTGAAGATGGTAGACTGGCCAGACCCAGGCCTGAGCCAAAGACCTCCTTCCTGCCACTGTGGCTATTACCCATGGCCACCCACACTCCCACAAACACTCCTACACACCTCCAACGCTTCACCCTGAGCACTGTCTCCCCACACACCCCGTGCGTCCGTCCTGAAGGCACTCACTCCTTAATTCTTTCTGCCACCTCTGCTCCAGGTCCTCTGCCAGCCTCACTCCAGATTTGTCCTGAAAACAGTCCAACACATAACCCACTTTCCAAGGGCAGATCTAGGTGGAAATAATTGCTTTTATATAGGACATGGCTCTTGTTGCACTCGGGAGATGCCCTCGTTTTAGATAGAGGCCACTGTCTGTCGCCCCACTGCACTGCTGTGCCAGCCCCGCCCCTGTGCTGACCCCACTGTCATCCAGGCCACAGTGGCCTCTGTGAGACCCAACTCAGAGCTGCTCATGTCCAGGGAGCACGGTGCACTCGGAGACATGACTGAGAGGTGTATTGTTGCCCCCAGGGAGTTGGGCAAGACATGGGATCGGCAGGCTGCATTCTACTTAGTCCACGGGTTTCCTTTCTGCTTAGATTAATCAACACTTCCCGCATGCAGAAATCCTCTGTTCTCTTGGTTGTGAGAATGGTTCACCCCTGTTCCCCCACATCCCCATGGTCACTCACCCTCCACTTCTGTTGTGGATCTCTTCTTCATTGTCTCTCTACTGATGTGCCTGCATGTTCTAGCTCTTGGTCCAAGGCCCGCTCCTCTCCTCCATCTTCTTTTGTAACTGAGGTGATGTCATCAAGCAATATGGACGTCGATGCATTGAGATGCTGATGACGACTCCCAAATCTCCCAAATTCCAGTCTCTGGTTCAGAATGCCACCTGCGTTCTCAGATGAGTGCCTGCCTCCCCGACACCATACCTGGATGTGGAAAGGCACCTGGAATTCAGCCCAGATGCCCTCTGTCCACTCTCAGTGCTGAAAGTCACAGTGATGGGCAACATCAGCATTAGGTAGCTGGAGCCCCAAACCCAAGAATCACTCCTGATTGCTCTCCTTCCATCATGCCCTGCTCTCACCATCAGCACGCTTCATGGCTCTGCCCGCATGTACCTGTCGGACAGGTCCAGTCTCCCTACCACCTTCACTGCCCCGTCTTGCTCAATGTCCCCATCATCCCACTCTGGACCTTTACAGTAGCCTCATGGCTTTTTTCGCAGCACCCTCCCTTGATGCCTCCCACCCATCCTCTGAGCCGCAAACTGTGTGATTATGTTACAGAAGTCAGATCAGGGCACAGTCCCGTTGAGAGCTCTCCCTGACTCCGCATCCCTGCAAAGGCCTCCCACTGGACTTGCAGCAAACTTCTTACCATGGCCGATGAGGCTCTCAGGGACCACTCTTCTCCTGGCCCAATACAGTTCAGCTGCAGTGATCTGTTCTCCTGTTCTTTAAATAATCCAGGCTCACACCTGATTTAGGGTTTATGCACGTGCCCTTCCTTCTGCCTGCATGTTCTCCCCAGATGTTGACATGGCTGTTGCTTCTAATGAGAGGCCTCGGCTCCCAGGGTGACTCCTCATAGAGGTTTCTGACCATTCACCCTCGTCACCCCTCACTCATCACCCTGTCTTTATCATCTACATAGGCACTTATCTTGTTTTTTTTTTTAAGATTTTATTTATTTATTTATTTATGGTTTTTCTTTTTTTCTTAAGATTTTATTTATTTATTTGAGAGAGAGAGTACAAGTGGGGGCAGGGGCAGAGGGAGAAGCAGACTCCCTGCTGAGCAGGGACCCCAATGTGGGGCTCAATCCTAGGACCCTGAGATCATGACCTGAGCTGAAGGCAGATGCTCAACCAACTGAGCCACCCAGGCACCCCAACACTTATGTTAATCATGGGATTGTGTTCTTTCTTCCCTCAATGGAATATAAATTCCTTGAGGGCAGAGACCAAGTCAGTTTTGTGTATATTTTATTTCCAGTGACCAGGCATGTATAAGGCAGCCAATATTTTTTGTTAAATGAATGGTAAATAATCGAGTGACAAATGTTGACCTTCTGTATCTGTGCTTCTCAACCTTGGAGGCACAAAAGAATCAAATAGGAGTTTTTAAAAAAATATGAACACCAGAGCCCTATACCCAGAATTGCTGATTTAATTATTTTGGGGAAGGGCCCGGGCATTAGTATCTGTTAAACTGCAAATGTGAATCAATCGTGCATCTAAGGCTGAGAGTCACCTTGAATGGAGGTTTCAGCCCTGGGTGCCAATACTGTCCATTCCCAACTTCTCAAAAGGACTCTAAGACAGGACTCTCCACAGTAAGGAAGGTGTACCTTCATGGTGTTGGCAGTGCTCAGAAGGGCAAAACTGGGGACAGTAGGTATCGGTATCAGGGCCTGACCTCAGTGATTCTTAGGCAGGTCTTGAAAAGTGAGGAATTGACTGGAATTGGACAGAGTTGACAAAACAGCCTTGGATTGTGGGCACAGCAAATGGAAGGTGTTGGAGCAGAGTCTGTGTGGGGTCTTACCTTCCAGAAGAAGGGGTTTCCTGGAACATGAAGCCTTGTTGTCACTGCATCTGCACATTTGCTTGGGTGCCCCCAGCACTCTAACACAGGGACTGGAAATCCTGCTGGTTTCAGTTCTCAGCATTAATCACCAGAAGGCAAGTTTGAATGGGTGGGGCAAAAGTCTATTCAGAAAAGCGTAAATGGAAAGAAAGTTTTGGAGATTCAGCAGATGCAGCCGACTCCACAGTCCTCAGGGCAGCAGACCTGATAGACTTCCTGCTTCTCTGGGTTAGCTGCTAATTTTTATTTTAATGTTAAGACATTGCATGATCAATGATATTACTCAATCTATTAAGCATAGTTTAATGAATCAATCTAATGTTTTTGCAATGAGTGAAACATATTAAGAATATGAATGTATTAGTGAATGAAATGATTTGTTCTAAAGAATGCAACATAATGATGCTGCATTCAATTTGAAATTGAAATCAGGAAACTGATTAGAGAAAATCATAAAAGTATATTGATTTTGTTAAATATGTAGAAGTTGGTGGCTGGCAGAATATACTTGCCTAGTGGTCTGCCAAGGGAGAACACACGCAGAGGTGAACCTGAGGAAAGGGACACCACCAGCCACCTGTGTTCCTTCCAGAAAGACCAGCATGTGATGCCATGGCTCAGAGGCTGATGGGAAATTTTGGTAAATGCTTTCTCCAAATCGAGCTACAACAACAGCTAACTAACCACCTCATTGGCCGGGGCTCCAAATCAAGTCATCTTGATTCAGACCATTACTTTCCTTATTCATGATGCAATAAAATGGAATCTTCTTTCTGTGAAGAACATTTATATCATGAAAATATTTAAACTGATCACAAAGCTACATGAAAATAAAATAAAATACTATCTCTGCAAGTATGCATGCTTTTAAAGTTTTCAGGCCACATGTTTAATTAAAAAATTCTGTGGGGAGATAAGCAGTATGACCCCAGGGGCTCCTTTCAGCCACTTGGAAACCAACTGGTGGGGGTGGGGGGTGGGGGAGGGATGAGGCAGGGGCTGTGCACAGCCCCAGCCCTTAGGTCAGACACAATTTCCTTTCTTTGACCCCAGTTCTCCCACTTTGCAATTCCTTCACAAGACTTTTTCTCTTTGCTTTGGATGTTTTTGGTTTTGTCTCTTCCCTACTCCTAGATTATAAGCCCTTACAGACAGAGGCTCTATTATCATCATCTTTATAACCTCTGTAACATCTAAGACGTCTTGCACTCATTAAACTTTTGAGTGAACTGAGTCTCTTGCCTACCTACAGATCTGAAGACAGGAAGCTTTCTGTAGATTCAGAATCTACCTTCTCAAAGCATGGTTTTATGACAGCTCAGGAGTTCCTGCTGATTAATAGCCAAGGACTCAGCCATCCTTTCAAAAGTGTGGCCTGACTGGGGCAGAGAAAAGAGACAGGAAAGTATAGTAGGAAAAGTAGCAGTGTTCTGCCACCAATTGAAATTCAACAGATTCCCCGGGGATTTATTTTCTAAATGGTTTCTAATTTTCCTAAGTGTGTTGTCCTTTTTCCTCTTACATGCAGGCATCCAACGAGCAGGCACTGGTGCCATAAATTTCTGACATTCCTTCCCTGGCAAAATCCTCTAATTATAAAGAACTGCTTACTGTGTGAGCCAAAGGCAAGGGTAAATTGGTTCTTCTTCTTTTTTTTTTTTTTTTTACTGTTGACCCCAGAGATGAATGTCTTCTTGTCCTTCTCAGAGCTGAAGCCATCCTTCTTCTGACACTTTACAAAGGCCAGTACCAGATGCTTGTGCCCACCCCACAGCCCTTGAGTTGGGGTGTCTGCCTCCTTCACCTTGGAAACTGGCTGTGCATCTCCCAGCTCCCTGTATGTCTTTGCAGAGTGCCAAGGACAGCATCTTCTTGATGTATGAGTCTCTCCACCTGTTCTAACCCCAGGGAACAGGAGAGGGCCTCTGAGACCCATGACTGGGAGAGAGTTCCCCTAGAAACATTCCCAGATGCCTTCAGGGCTATGACTTCAATGGGAAAAGCGTAACAGACAGACTGTTTAATGCATCTTGAATGGAAGCATAAGGTTCCATGCCATACACACATGACATGGGTGATGCCATGTAATCCTCCCAAATGCTGAAGATGTGATTATTGCCCCCATTATACAGTTTCAACCAGAGGCCTGAAAAGATGAAGCAGCTTGCCCAAGGTCTCTCACTTTCTCAGAAACACACCTACACGTGCACATGTGTGCATGCATGCACATGCAGCACTGATAAGTGGCAGAGTGGCCTTTTGTCCTGGAGATCTAGCTCCAGAGCAGGATGTCATGATGCCTCCTAAAAGCAGCCTCCCTTTATGGACCTCAGGTGTAGAGTCTCAGGGAGTTAGAAGAGGCAGACTCTAGTTCAAGTGAGACCCATGACAAGGTCACATGGATGAGGTTATCCAGTCTTCTGGACCTCGAGCCAGTCTTGAAACCCATGTGTCTTACCCAGGTTCTCCCAGAATCAGACTCTGAGGTGAGGATCCATGGGCCAGCAACTGATTACAGAAGATTCAACCCCCAGGGGTGGGGGGAGGCAGTAAGGGAGTAGGAGGGGAGGACAGGAAGGGAGGAATGCAAGCCTGTGCAGGACATCAGGGAAATCCCAGAAGGGAGTTTCAGTTTGACCCCAAAGAGGGCTCTGGAAGATAAGCAAAGCCTCCGAGTTTATCCTGCCTTGAAGCAAGGGAGCTGGACTTTCTTAAAGAATCTTTTTTTTTTTTTTAAAGATTTTATTTATTTATTTGAGAGAGAGAGAATGAGAGATAGCACGAGAGGGAAGAGGGTCAGAGGGAGAAGCAGACTCCCTGCCAAGCAGGGAGCCCGATGTGGGACTCGATCCCGGGACTCCAGGATCATGACCTGAGCCGAAGGCAGTCGCTTAACCAACTGAGCCACCCAGGCGCCCGGAGCTGGACTTTCATACCCCTACCAGTCCATCACTGGTTACTGGCCACCAGGGAGGACATCAACCCACACGTGTCCCCAGCTCTTTAAGCCTGAGGGCAAGCGGGTCCAGTGACCCAAGTCCTCTGAAGACAGTGCACGTGCTGAAGTTAGGAGAAAAGCATACAGAAACTGCAGAATGAGTGCACAGGTCTGATAAAGGAGTCAGGGTGTATCCGGGTGGAGACTGCCAAGATCCGTGGCACTGGGCCCCTGGTGGATAGTACGGTGCTTTCACATGGAGCCAGAAGCAAGCCCTGTTACCATGCCACCCCATGGCCTCACGAGGGAGTGTGGAGGAACTGGAAGGATGTCTGAAAGCATACAAAGAAACTGATTAAGAAGATTGGAAATAGAGGGGTGCCTGGGTGGCTCAGTCGGTTAAGCGTCTGCCTTCAGTTCAGGTCATGATTCCAGGGTCCTGGGATCGAGTCCCACATTGGGCTCCCTGCTCAGTGGGCGGCCTGCTTCTCCCTCTTCCTCTGCCCTTCTCCCTGCTTGAGCTTTCTGGTTCTCTCTGTCAAATAAATAAATAAAATCTTTTACAAAAAAAAAAAAAAAAACTTAAAAAAAAGAAGATTGGAAATAGATTTTGAAAGAAAGGTTAACATAATTTAAATATTTAATAGCCTCAAGAACAGACTAATAAAGACGTGCAGGTAAACAGAGGCTTACTACAAGGAGAGTAACAGCTAGTTCAACAACACGGATATATAACTAGATGTTACAAGAAAATGTGTGACAGGAGAATGACCAGCCTCAGAGAGGGGCATTCATCATGTCTGGGCAGGGTTGCACGGGGTCCCTCCTGAAGTGATTGGCTCCAAACACATGAAGCATGGCAGCAAAGAACATTTCTGAGCTTCTCTGAAGGATGCGTATTTGGGAGTAGAGGTACGTGAAGACAAGGAAGCAACAAAGCCAGGAAGAGTACACCTTCCACACCCTGTCAGCCCTGAGTGAGGGGACCGGAAGTAGTTTCATCTTTCCAAGTGTGGGCCTGGCATCAGGATGCTCCAGGTCACAGCCCTTGCCACTGAGTAACTTCAGGACATTACTTAACCTCTGTGGACCTCAGTGCCCTCTTTCGTGCAAACAGTGGCAGTGGCTCTGGTCCCTGCCTCGTCGGGCTGCTGCCAGGTGCCACCAGTGGGCACAGACACACTCAGAGCTGGGAACAAATAACAAAATTACTAGGAGGTTATTTTATGAATAAACGTGAATGCATGCCCATGCCTGGTGGAAAGGTAACGTTTGCTGCTTAAAACACTCATCTGTTGGAGCAGAATTTATTTTGATTCATCATCAAGGGACACCCAAGCATCTTGAATATCCGGTTCATACTATTTATATTTCTTCCAGCTATTGACATAGCACCTTCCATCTCATCAGTGCCATGTGGAAATTCGAGCTCATTCATCTTCCCAGAGTCCTTGGGTGTGAGCTAAAACTGGTACATTAGCATCTCCATTTTGCAGATACAGAAACTGAGAAATGGATCAAGTCTCCACTTCCTGCATGTGGAGCAAAAGCAGGCTTTGCTGTCGGTTTCCTTCCTTGCAGCTCTAGTTTCCAGTCCGTGAGCCAAGCCTGCAAGGCACTTCATTCCTCAGCCTGCTCTGAGATATATTTTTTCTTTCTTCATGTTTTCATTAAAATGACTGGATCTTTCTTTGAAAGAAGTGACAAATGAGCACAGAGGAGAGGTATGGAAATCTCACATCTCAGGCTGGGGTTCTGGCATACAGAATCTGACACTGTGCCCTGATTTACACCCCAGGCACTGCCCCTTGAGCAGAAAACAAATGGCATAGTGTAGGTCCAGCACATTATCACCCACCCAATCAGGTCCCTGGGTACAAGCCCAGGTATCAACTGAAGGGACTTCTCAGTCTTAAACACAGCCCTCCAAGGTGAGTGAGTACACGTGCAGGCTGAGGATGGGAGAAAACCAGTTTGGAGGCTTGGATGCAAATACCATCCCTGCCACTTCCCAGATGCAACCTTTGGTGTCCCCAGCTCTGGTTCCCTGGGCCATGGCTAGGGAAAGGTCTGAATACTACCTCCTCCCCTGAGGCAAGGTCTGAATACTACCTCCTCCCCTGAGGGACTGAGGGAATGGAGTTCCTGCTCCCAAGTGAGAGGGGTTGGCCAAAGCAAGACAGCCTGGGTCCAGCATCAGATCTGTGGCTGGGAGAAGCTGAGGTCTGAAAATGAAAAATGGTGTTAAGTTCAAAGACTTCCCAATGAAGGGAATGAAAGTAAGTACCTAGATCAGTAGCTAGGGAAGTAAAAGCCAAGGGGAGTCAGGGGCAAAAACAGGTTTTGGAGTATGGTTCAGAGTGAAGGGTCCCCAAGGCAACTCCCAGGACCTCGGCCTCTTCTGCAAACAGGGCTAAAGACACCTGTGAAACAGACCATCCCAGAGGAGTGGAGAGAACAGGTGTGAGGAGCCTCTGCTAAGTGTCGGTGGACAGGGAGGCTCTGGGTGCCTTGGAGAAGGCAGAGACTCCCCTGTCACCTCCCAGCCACTCCCATGAACTGCAGATGCTCTCAACTGCTTGCCGTAGGCTCTTTTACTTTTCTTTCATCTGTAGACTCACTCACTCTTCACAACAATGCAGAATGCGGGAAGGGAAGGGGCGGGCTCACCCAAGGCATCTCTGCAGCAGACAGCCCTGCTCTGGCCACCAGGCAGCTCGCCCCTTCATGGCCCTTCCTGCCCCCCCGCAAGGAGGACGTGGCCAAGCTGCAAGAGGATCCCCATCAGAGCCTACCATTTAAATTATAGTGGAAGTTATTGTGGGCATTTGAGTCTGAAGACACTGGCTGACTCTCCTGTTACTATTCTAGTTTTGGCTAGCAGCTATTTCTGTGACAATGAGAGCTCAGGGGTCTGAAGAGTGTGTCAAGGAAAAATGCAAACATCCTTTGCTTCTCAGGCAAACAAGCATTGTCAGGTTGACTTCTTTAAAATTCCCATCCATGCAGCTGGGAGGCTTAGCCTATTGTGCCCCCAGAATGGGGGGGACATCGAGGCCACTTGACATATCCTGACTTTTCCTTTCCTTTTCCCCTTGAACTGGTGGGAAGGGCAGTGAGGGGCGGTGAGGTGACGCCGAGAGGCTGGAGGGAGAGTGCACCAGAGCAGAAATAATCAGACTAGATTCTGGAGGGAGACAGAGATGAGAATGCCCTGTCTAAGCACAAATTGCTGCTAGTTTTGGAAGAAGTAGGGAGGCCTGCCAGCCTGAGAAGTGGCACAGCTGCTTTCTCTCTGCATGTTGCCACCCAGGCCTCTGGCCACCCCATGCTGTGGTGCAGTTTCCGTGCCGTGAGACCATCACGGGTGTCAGCCTGCAGCTTCCGCCCTGCATGCCCCCTCTCTCCGCACATTGTCCTGAGAACAGGCCCAAAGCAGAGGGCCGCCACAGGATGCAGGCTTACAGGTGCCGCCCCCATGCAACTGGAGCATCTCTGTTGCTCCTCCAGAATTTGCCTCTGCCTTGACAGGGAACAGTTGATTTGCAGGAAATAGACATATTTCTATTGAAAAGTGTGTTTTCAGTGTCTTTAGTGAAGCAATAAAGCGTATTTTTCTACCTGTTGACATTTTTAGTGCCTAGACAGGATTTCTTGACAAGACAAAATACATTATTACTGCAGACATAGCTAGTCTGCGTATGTGAGTGACGGGGGTGGGGTGGGGGCAGGCCTGACCCCAGTAGAACCTGTTGACTATTCCAGTCAGCCATGAACTACTTGCTGCCTGGTTAGTGGGAGACCCACTTGCCCCTGCTGAAAACCCACAGCAATGAAAACCTTGACAAAAAATTTTTAAATTATTGTCACAGGTAATCCAAGTGTTTAATTATCAAATATATTTGTGTAAGAAAGAAAAAGCCACATAATATATATATATGTACATTCTAGGAAATAAGGAAATTTATTTGTTTGCTACCAGAAAGTCCCACAGTTTTCAAATGGTCTGCACTCAGTTCTCTAATGCTTTTCAGCTTTTACCATAGCCAGCCTTCAGGGCGGCAGCTGCTGGGAATGTGCAGATGCACAGCGTAGAGAGTCCAGAATAACGTCCCCCAACTGTGCCCCCCTTCACACAAGCGCATGCACACATGTGCATGCACACATACAGTCCTCACCTGCAAAGAGTTTCCTGTCCAGGAAGGGTACTAAGGCAAATACAGAACAGTGCTCCGGGCAGGAAGTGGTCCAGCCAAGGGAGACAGAAAGAGGTTATTCCCTTCTTAAAAGAAGGCCATGGCCCCGATTTTGTGTTCTGGGAGTGGGGATGTTGGAGACAAGCCTGCCTGTGGGTGGGATGGCCATGCAGCCAATAGTGAGGCAGTTGAGGGGGCAGGTGGAGATGCATGTCTGGCCAAAAGTACAAAGTGATGGGAATTTCTGCTATGACCTTGAACAAGGGAGTCACGACATTTGCCTTCAGATATTTTTCCAAGAGAAACACATTGCAAAAAGTATGAGAAAAATCGTATATGATGATTTCAGTCATCTGAAGATTCTTCAAAGTTTACTGTCCTCCTTTACTGGCTATGAAATATCCACTCACAGCTTACATATACAAATCTGATTCTGTCATTCTTCTAGTTGGAGGTTGCTTGTGGCCTCAGGATGAGGTCTAACCTCCTTAAACCTGGTGTGAGGCCTTTAGTGATCAGGCCACTGCCTCCCTCCCCAGCCTGACCTCCTGACCTCACCCAGCTTATACTGGTGCGCCATACTTCTTCTGACCTAAAAACCTGTAAAAGCAACTCAGCCCCTGGAGGACCCCTTCCCTAGTCCCCAGTGTGCACCAGCGCCCATATAGAGGCCCTTAATTCTTGCTCCTCACTCGGGGCTCAACTGTCTTGATTACTTCCAACTTTCTTGAGCTGCCCTCCCTCTCAGCTCCACTGGGCCCCAGCATTTCCCCATCAGAGCAACCATGGATCTACAGAGCCCTTGTCCATTGTCCTTAAGGGAAGGGCCCACCTATCATGGTTCCCCACCATCACTGCTCCTACCTGCCCGGTAGTAGACACCAGCAAACATTGCTGAACCAATGACAAGAACACAGGCCAGGAAAGACCCACCCAGTCACTTGGCTGCCCAAAGCAGTCTACTATTTCAGATACTCCTTTTTTTCTGCTTTCCATTATTTGTTAAACATTTTATTTTGCTATTCCTTCCATGTCTGTGGGGACATAATTGAAGTACATTTGACAAGCTATATTTTATCTGACAAAACCCTGTTGGATATATTTTGGATTGTCAGGTGGTCCTCGGACTGAGGGAGCTCTTTCCTTCATGCTGCCAGCCAGGGCTTATTCGTCCTACACCCCCAAACGGAATAGATTCTGTGTGGCCATGCTCACCCTCTGTTATGGTAGGAGATCCTCATGGCATCCTGGTGCCCTTACATCAAGCTAACCACATTTAAGTGGGAAGGACTGGCTGATGGGACAGCTGTGGTACTGCCAAGCCCTGTTTCTCTGGGCCCCTGCTCACATGCATGACAATCACCCAGTGAACATGCCTAGAGTGCAGAGGGGAACGCCAGGCTGTTTGGTTCTGGCACGTGCCTGACTGAGGCTCTTTGTTTAAGAGCCATTCTTTTCTTGAAATATGAGTGATAAACCAGGAATCACAAAAGTGAAATTGTTTACCTTTGTGCTTTTTCCCTCCACTTCCACATCCTGTAAAATTACAGAAGTGGTTATTTTTACAATAGAATCTTTTTTTTCTCCTTTTTGCAGAAAAAAAAGAGCACATGCAAGCAAAAAATATATTTTCTTGTGCCAAAAGACAAGTTCTTAGGCCTTTTAGAAAATGCCAGAAATTATACTAATAATTAATGACATGTTTAAATGCTTAGTTCTGCACCAGCAAGATTTTCAATGATCCCAGCCTCTTAGTTTGTCATTATGTTAGAGCTACACTAGAACATGTAGTTCTTTTGTACAGCAAGGGAAACATGCTCTCCTTCCATTTCAGTGAAGAAAGTACATTGCCCTGTCCACTTCAGCACGGAGATTAAAGTGGACATCTGAATCTATTTTTTGAGACTAGCATTCTGAACATATGCTGCAAATTCGGGCCTCACAGTCAATCCTGATAGCACGGTCTTGTAAAGCTAAGCTTTTTCTAATTTTTCTTCTCTTTAACAGTCCTGGAAACAGCCATATTTTCCAATGTTTGGCAACTGCATTTTCTCAAAGATACTGATTATTCTGATACTGTACTCTGTCATAATAATAGATTTGTGTTATGGATCATTAACTAGATCACAGACATTAGTAACTAGATAAAATTCAAGCAGGAGCCATCTGCCGACTCAGGACAGTGGTGAGGCAGTATTGGGGGATGTGAGGACCAGCCACGTTGGGGACACAGGTACTACGACTTAGAGGCTCTGGTGTGAACAGGCTGCATTGTTACCTGCCATCTCCAGAAATGCCAAGACAACGTGTGACAGTCTAGGAAGAAGAAATGAGTTGTCAAAGTCGGGAGAGGGAATAAATTCAGGGTGGGAGACAAGCAGATAAAAGCGGGAAGGATCCACAATTTTTGCATTGAGCACAGAGGGGGCACTTGAACTTGACAGCTCTTTACTGACTGATCTCCGGCTGCATGGTGCCTATGGCCTGTTAGCTGGGAGAGGTACAGGATCCTTCTCAACTGGATAGCACAGCCAAACCTACCTCTGTGTCTATCTGATATAACCCACCAAAATGAGCAGCCTGTGGCTGAGCCTCAACACAGGATCACATTCAAAGAAAGAGCAATTTGACACCTAACATCTTGAAGTAAAAGGCAGATCCTTAAAGTAGACATGAATGATACAGGAATTTCACACAGTAAATCATGCAGCAAATTTTTCCAGGATCCTACTTAGATGCCTCTCTTGTGCCAGAGGAAGTTTGTTTGACACACATTCAGACAATGCCCAGAAATATGGCCCAATGCCTCGGGGGCCCATGGAGAATGGAGGCTCCTGGACATGCACATCCTCTTCATCCCTCTCCTGGGTGGTTCAGAGAAACACTCTTCATTCATCAGATGGTCCCAGGGGATGGAGAGCTGGTTGTCATGCACCGTGACCACCTCAGGAGTTTCTCCTTGGACTGGCTCCCCCTTCCTCCCCATGGACCATGCAGGTGGTCCTTCACGTCTTATCCCTGGGATTAGTTCCCCCAGTAAAAGCCAGACTACACCCTCAGGCTCTGGTTTCAGAAAAGGAGACCAAAGCCAAGCTACCATCTGAATATTGCAACATCTCTGTTTATTGAGTTGTGATAGCTTTGCTAATCAGGTATGTGCAATCATGAGCTCCACCAAGGAAAAGCATGCCAACAGAGGATGGGCATCAGGACATCAAGAGAATAGGTAGCAAAACCTGCTATTCGGTGTCAGTGGGTCTTGAGGGAATAAGGGAGAACTCTGGAGCATACCTTGCCAGCACATCTCACAAAACCCCTAACAACCACAGGTCTTCCTTACCATCTCTACTCCTATAAGTGCCCTGTATTGGCCGTCCGTGGCAAATGTTGTTATACCCATTTTGTAGCTGGAGAAAACTGATATTTCAAGAGGTTGAGTTGCTGGCCAAATGAGCACGTCTGAAATGTCTCTCAGTCTCTGGGTTTAAAGGCCTGGGGCAGAGTGGAGCAGGAAACTCACGTTTTCATGCTCTTACAAGAGAAATTAAGGCTGTCCCAGGAATGAGAATGATGTCAAAGAAATATGTAGGTATGAGTCATAAGCAGCAAGTTCTACATAAGCTGGAGAGTGGGCAGATGGAATCAGCCCAAAGGATCTAGGGGGATCTGAAGGGACACAATGGTGTTGGCCACACCCAGCCTCTGCCCCCTCAAAACAAGCCTCTGCCCCCTCAAAACAAAACATTCTCTTGAATGAGAGAGATAACATCAATCACTCCTCTTATATAGCATTCTGGGGGCCTTCCGAGCACCAGCATCTGTTTTGTGCCAAAAATCCAGAATTTGCCATTCTTCTCAACTACATTGGAAAAAGTACCCAGCAACCTTGTCTTGCCAACTGTCTTTAAGAACAATAACCAGCCGGGGAGGTGGAGCAAGATGGCGGAGGAGTAGGAGACCTGGATTTCGTCTGGTCTCAGGAATTCAGCTGAATGGGGATCAAACCATTCTGAACACCTACGAACTCAACAGGAGATCGAAGAAAAGAGTAACAACAACTCTGAAGAGAGAACCAACCACTTACTGGAAGGTAGGACGTGCGGAGAAGGGAATCTGAGGCGATATTCAGGAGGATAGACGGCGGGGGAGGGGCCTCCGCCGGCCGCTTCTGGCAAGTGATAGAGCCACAGAGCACAAAATCAGAACTTTTAGGAGTCGGCTTCGCTGAGGGACGTCGCTGCAGTGGCTAAGCGGGGGATGGAGCCCTCGCGGGACAGTGTGGTCTCAGGACCCTCAGGGTCACAGAAAGACGGGGGATGCCTAAGTGCAGCAGAGCTCCCAGGTATCAGACCGGGGAAGCCGGCTGCAGAGACGGAGCCGAGGCGCGGGCTCTCAGCTCGGGGTGGCCATAAACCGTGATCTGCGGCCCAGTCGGGCCACTGCTCCTTCAGCAGGGACCCCACAAGCGGCAGATCCGGGGAGACTCCCCTTCCTTCCCTGGGAGGAGCAGCACGGGAGCGCACCGCAGGGATCTGCTGGGTTTGGAGACTCCACACAGGGTCGGGTGCCAGAGATAGAAATGCTTGCTCACAACCCGGGTGAGCACAGAGTGCGGCTGGAGACTGGGGAGACGGGACTGATTGACTGCTTTTGTCTGGGGTCGCACTGAGGAGTGGGGCCCGGAGTTCTCTGCTCCTCCAGGTCTGAGATTGGGAGGCCGCCATTTTCACTCTAGTCCTTCAAAGCTGTAACGAGAGCTTGCAGGGAACAAAAGCTTCCGAGAACAAACCCGAGCAGATTGCTTAGCCCGGACTTACAAGGGCGGGGCAATTCTGCCTCCAGTAAAGACATTTGGGAACCACGGAAACAGGCCCCTCCCCCAGAAGATCAGCACGAACAGCCAGCCAACACCAAGTTTACCGATCAAAGAGAACGGGAGAACTCCAGCGCTAGGGGAATACTGCACATAGAATTCATGATTTCTTACCATGATTAATTAGTTTTTCAAAGTTAATTTTTTAACTGTTTTTTTTTTTAATTTTTCTTTTTCCCTTTTTCAACCAACATCTTATAAATCCCTTTTTAAAAAATATTTTTATTTTTCATTTTTAGAGTCATATTTTATCCCTTCATAGTAGTTACCCTGATTTTTGGCATATATATATAAGTTGTTCTCTCTTTAAAATTTTGAGATACAGTTTCTTCTAACAGATCAAAATATACCCTAAATCTCTAGTGTATGGCTTTGTTCTAGTCTCCTGCCTGATCACATTCTCTCCCTTTTTTTTTTAAATCTTCTTTCATTTTTCAAACAACTTCTTATCAATTCCTTTTATAATATCTTTTATAATTTTCATCTTTACAGTCATCTTCCATCCCTTCATTATATCAACCATTATTTTGTACATATATAAGTCTTTCTTTCTTTACAATTTTAGGAGGCACTATCTTTTAACAGACCAAAATACAACCAAAATCTAGTGTGTGGCACTGATCTATGCACTAGCCTGATCATATTTGATCATATTCAGATTTTTTTTTTGTTTTGTTCTGTTTTTGTTTGTTTTTATCTTTATCTTTTTCTTTTTTTTCGCTTTCTTTTTTCTTTCTTTCCCTTTCCTTTCCCCTGGTTTCAGGTCTTTTCTGAATTGTTTAGAGTATATTTTCTGGGGATCTTGTTAACCTGTTAGCATTTTGTTCTCTCATTCATCTATTCTTCTCTGGACAAAATGACAAGAAAAAAATCACCTCACCAGAAAGAACAAGAGGTAGTACCATCTGCCAGGGACCTACTCAATACGGACATTAGTACGATGTCAGACCTGGAGTTCAGAATCATGATTTTAAAGATACTAGCTGGGCTTGAAAAAAAGCATGGAAGTTATTAGGGACACCCTTCCTGGAGAAATAAAATAACTAAAATCTAACCAAATCCAAATCAAAAAGGCTATTAATGAGGTGCAATAAAAAATGGGGGCACTAACTGCTAGGATAAATGAGGCAAAAGAGAGAATCAGCGATATAGAAGACCAAATGATGGAAAATAAACAAGATGAGAAAAAGATAAACAACTACTAGATCACGAGGGCAAAATTTGAGAGATAAGTGATACGATAAGATGAAACAACATTACAATAATTGGGATCCCAGGAAAAGAAGAAAGAGAGAGAAGGGCAGAAGGCCTATTGGAGCAAATTATACCAGAGAACTTCCCTAATGTGGGGGAAGAACAGGCATCAAAATCCAGGAGGCACAGAGAACCCCTCTCAAAATCAATAAAAATAGGTCAATAGCCTGACATCTAATAGTAAAACTTACGAGTCTCAGAGACAAAGAGAAAATCCTGAAAGCAGCTCGGGAGAAGAGATATGTAACCTATAAAGGTAGAAACATTAGACTGGCAACAGACCTCTCCACAGAGACCTGGCAGGCCAGAAAGCACTGGCAAGATATCTTCAGAGTATAAATGAGAAAAATATGCAGCCAAGAATACTATATCCAGCTAGGCTGTCATTGATAATGGAGATATAAAAAGCTTCCAGAACAAACAAAAACTAAAGGAATTTGCAAACACGAAACCAGCCCTCCAGGAAATGTTGAAAGGGGTGCTCTAAGCAAAGAGAGAGCCTAAAAGCAGCATAGACCAGAAAGGAACACAGACAATATATGGTAACAGTCAACTTACAGGCAATAAAATGGCACTAAATTCCTACCTTTCAATAGTTACCCTGAATGTAAATGGGCTCAATGCCCCAATCAAAAGACATAGGCTATCAGATTGGATTAAAAAACAAGACCCATCGATATGCTGTCTGCAAGAGACTCATTTTAGACCCAAAGACACCCCCAGATTGAAAGTAAAGGGGTGAAAACCATTTACCATGCTAATGGACAACATAATAAAAGCTGGGGTGGCAATCCTTATATCAGACAAATTAGATTTTAAAACAAAGACTGTAATAAGAGATGAGGAAGGACACTATACCCTACTTAAAGGGTCTATCCAACAAGAGGATCTAACAATTGTAAATATCTATGCCCCTAACATGGGAGCAGCCAATTATATAAGGCAATTAATAACCAAAGCAAAGAAACAAACTGACAACAATACAATAATAGTGGGGGACTTTAACACCACCCTGACTGAAATGGACAGATCATCTAAGCAAAAGATCCACAAGGAAATAAAGACTTTAAATGAAACACTGGACCCAATAGACTTCACAGACATCATCATAACATTCCATCCCAAAGCAACGGAATACACATTCTTCTCTAGTGCCCCTGGAACATTCTCCAGAATAGATCACATCCTAGGTCACAAATCAGGTCTCCACTGCTACCAAAAGATTGGGATTATTCCCTGCATATTTTCAGACCACAATGCTTTGAAACTGGAACTCAATCACAAGAGGAAAAGCTGAAAGAACTCAAATACATGGAGGCTAAAGAGCATCCTACTAAAGAATGAAGGGGTCAACCAGGAAATTAAAGAAGAATTAAAAAAATTCATGGAAACCAATAAAAATGAAAACACAACTGTTCAAAATCTTTGGGATATTGCAAAGGCAGTCCTAGGAGGAAAGTATATAGCAATACAAGCCTTTCTCAAGAAACAAGAAAGGTCTCAAATACACAACCTAACCCTACACCTAAAGGAGCTAGAGAAAAAACAGCAAATAAAGCCTAAACCCAGCAGGAGAAGAGAAATAATAAAGATCAGAGCAGAAATTAATGAAAGAGGAACCAAAAGAACAGTAGAACAGATCAACGAAACTAGGAGTTGGTTCTTTGAAAGAATTAACAAGATTGATAAACCGCTGGCCAGACTTATCTAAAAGAAAAGAGAAATGACCCAAATCAACAAAATCATGATTGAAAGAGGAGAGATCACAACCAACACCAAAGAAATACAAACAATTATAAGAACATATTATGAGTAACTCTATGCCAGCACATTAGATAACCTGGAAGAAATGGATGCATTCCTGGAGATGTATCAACTACCAAAATTGAACCAGGAAGAAATAGAAAACCTGAACAGACCTATAACCACTAAGGAAATTGAAGCAGTCATCAAAAATCTCCCAAAAAACAAAAGCCCAGGGCCAGATGGCTTCCCAGGGGAGTTCTATCAGACATTTAAAGAAGAATTAATACCTATTCTCCTGAAACTGTTCCAAAAAATAGAAATGGAAGGAAAACTTCCAAATTCATTTTATGAGGCCACCATTACCTTGATCCCAAAACCAGACAAAGATCCCATCAAAAAGGAGAATGACAGACCAATATCCTTGATGAACATGGATGCCAAAATTCTCACCAAAATACTAGCCAATAGGATCCAACAGTACATTAAAAGGATTATTCACCACGACCAAGTGGGATTTATCCCTGGGCTGCAAGCCTGGTTCAACATCCGCAAATCAATCAACGTGATACAATACATTAACAAAAGAATGAACAAGAATCATATGATCCTCTCAGTAGATGCAGAAAAAGCATTTGACAAAGTACAGCATCCTTTCTTGATCAAAACTCTTCAGAGTACAGGGATAGAGGGTACCTACCTCAATATCATAAAAGCCATCTATGAAAAACCTCCTGTGAATATCATTCTCAATGGGGAAAAGCTGAGAGCTTTCCCCTTCAGATCAGGAATGTGGCATGGATGTCCACTATCACCACTGCTATTTAACATAGTATTAGAAGTCCTAGCCACAGCAATCAGACAACAAGAAGAAATCAAAGGCATCCAAATCAGCAAAGAGGAAGTCAAACTCTCACTCTTTGCAGATGATATGATACTTTATGTGGAAAACCCAAAAAACTCCACACCAAAACTGCCAGAACTCATACAGGAATTCAGTCAAGTGACTGGATATAAAATCAATGCACAGAAATCAGTGGCATTCCTATACACCAGCAACAAGACAGAAGAAAGACAAATTAAGGAGTCGATCCCATTTACAACTGCACCCAAAACCATAAGATACCTAGGAATCAATTTAACCAAAGAGGGAAAGGATCTGTACTCAGAAAACTATAAAATACTCATGAAAGAAATTGAGGAAGACACAACGAAATGGAAAAACTTTCCATGCTCATGGATTGGGATAAAAAATATTGTGCAGATGTCAATGCTACCTAGAGCAATCTACACATTCAATGCAATCCCCATCAAAATACCATCCACTTTTTTCAAAGAAATGGAACAAATCATCCTAAAATCTGTATGGAACCAGAAAAGACCCCGAATAGCCAGAGGAATGTTGCAAAAAAAAAAGCAAAGCTGGCGGCATCACAATTCCGGACTTCCAGCTCTATTTCAAAGCTCTCATCATCAAGACAGTATGGTACTGGCACAAAAACAGACACATAGATCAATGGAACAGAATCGAGAGCCCAGAAATGGACCCTCAACTCTATGGTCAACTCATCTTCAACAAAGCAGGAAAGAATGTCCAATGTAAAAAAGACAGTCTCTTCAACAAATGGTGTTGGGAAAATTGGACAGACACATGCAGAAGAATGAAACTGGACCATTTCCTTACACCACACACAAAAATAGACTCCAAATGGTTGAAAGATCTAAATGTGAGACAGGAGTCCATCAAAATCCTAAAGGAGAACACAGGCAGCAACCTCTTCAACCTCAGCCACAGCAACTTCTTCCTAGAAATATCGTGAAAGGCAAGGGAAGCAAGGGCAAAAATGAATTATTGGGATTTCCTCAAGATAAAAAGCTTTTGCACAGCAAAAGAAACAGTCCACAAAACCAAAAGACAACCAATAGAAGGGGAGAAAATATTTGCAAATGACATATCAGATAAAGGGCTAGTATCCAAAATCTATAAGGAACTTATCAAACTCAACACCCAAAGAACAAATAATCCAATCAAGAAATGGGCTGAAGACATGAACAGACATTTTTTCAAAGAAGACATCCAGTGGCCAACAGACACATGATAAAGTGCTCAACATCGCTCAGCATCAGGGAAATCCAAATCAAAACCTCCATGAGATACCACCTCACACTAGTCAGAATGGCTAAAATTAACAAGTCAGGAAACGACAGATGTTGGTGGTGATGCGGAGAAAGGGGACCCTCCTACTCTCCTGGTGGGAATGCAAGCTGGTGCAACCCCTCTGGAAAACAGTATGGAGGTTCCTCAAACAGTTGAAAATAGAGTTACCATACGATCCAGCAATTGCACTACTGGGTATTTACCACAAAGATACAAATGTAGGCATCCGAAGGGGTACGTGCACCCCAATGTTTATAGCAGCAATGTTCACAATAGCCAAACTGTGGAAAGAGCCAAGATATCCATCGACAGATGAATGGCTAAAGAAGATGTGGTATATATACACAATGGAATATTATGCAGCCATCAAAGGGAATGAGATCTTGCCTTTTGCAACAACGTGGATGGAACTGGAGGTTGTTATGCTGAGTGAAATAAGTCAATCAGAGAAAGATGTATCATATGACCTCACTGATATGAGGAATTCTTAATCTCAGGAAACAAACTGACGGTTGTTGGAGTGGTGGGTGTTTGGCAGGGATGGGGTGGCTGGGTGATTGTCATTGGGGAGGGTACGTGCTGTTGTGAGCACTGTGAATTGTGCAAGACTGTTAAATCACAGATCTGTACCTCTGAAACAAATAATGTAATATACGTTAAGAAAAAAAAAGAAGAAGATAGCTGGAGGGGAAGATTGAAGGGGAGTAAATCGGAGGGGGAGACAAACTATGAGAGATGATGGACTCTGAAAAACAAACTGAGGGTTCTAGAGGGGAGGGGTGTGGGGGGATGGGTTAGCCTGGTGATGGGTATTAAAGAGGGCATGTTCTGCATGGAGCACTGGGTGTTATGCAAATGAATCATGCAACACTACATCAAAAACTAATGATGTAATGTATGGTGGTTAACATAACAATAAAAAAGAACAATAACCAGCCAACTCTGGTCAGGAAAACAGGGTAAGTGCGTTGAACACATTAATGCCTCATACAATGCCAGGTAGCAGATATTATTTTACTCATTTTAGATATGCAGAAATCCAGGCTAAGTGAGGAGAGAGGGTGATAGGAAGTGGCAGATGCTTGCTTGGCGCCCAGGTAAACATCTGAGCTCCTAACTTCAATGGCAAGCATTCTGCAGACTCTGAACAGAGTCCCTCTGTTAATGTTGGCTACTGGGGAAGTAAAAGACAGGCTGGATCTGCGCCTCACCCCTCCTCTCACTAGCTGTGTGAAGACAGGCGAGCTGTTCAGTCCCCAACCCTCAGCCTCCTCAGCTCCTAGGATCACTCCTACCAGCCCCATTGAGCTCAGATCAGAATTCAATGTGGTTATGTGTATAAAGAACCTATCTCATTTCCAGGTGCAGTCGATAGCAAAATCGACCCCCAATTCCTTCCACCCCTCATCACATACGTGCCCATTTCCAATGTGAATTTATGTCTCCAACCATCAAAAGGGGAAACCTATTTCCCCACCTCCTGCATCAAAGCCTGGCTGGCACCTGACCTGCTTTGGTCAACAAGACCTTATTTAATGTGAAGTCAGCTTGAAATCTGTGTGCATTGAAGCTGTTGCCATTGGGCGTCCTGCAACCACCATTTTGTAAGGAATTCTGGGCCAGCCTTCTGGATGGCAGACTTATGGCCCTGTCGGCCCATCACCAAGTCTACAATTGGCCAACCCCCAGACAGTTGAGTAAGTCTTTTGACTGACCACAGATGTCTGAGTGAGCCCAGCACACCATGTAAAACAGAGGCAATCCATGCCAGTGGGCTTAGCCCTCTTTGCCAACCCTTAGAATTGTGAGCAAATAAGTGGTTATCATCTTAAGCCACTCAGTTTGGGGGAAGCTTGTTATGCAGCAATAGATAAGGGATACTCTAGCGCTATAGAGGCTGCTTATAACACATTAACTTTCTTCTTTGATTCTTTCCAAACTGATGTAATGGATGTGGAGGCAGGACCGCTTATTTGGAAATCAGGATCCCAGACGTGGCTTGAATGGCCCTCCACACAGTCCTTCTGGAACTGTCTTCTCATGGGGAGAATCAGAGTGTGGGCCTAGGGGGTCACCAAGAATTCCTCCACTCCAATGTTAGGACATTCTACTGTATCTTTTTTCATGGTCTAAACTCTCATGTCAACATGGCCTCAGAAATTTCCCTAGGTTTTGGCTTTTTCTCCCTTTATTTCTGATTCAATTCATGTTTTTTCTTAGAAACGTTGCCTATCATCTCTACATTGATCATCTGAATGCTCATTTTCCTGTCCTTCTAAGTCAAAAAGATTTACTGTCATAAGACATTGAAGCTTTTCAATTCCGGGATGTCATCAACTTAAGATAAACAATTTAGTAATAAATTTTGGGGAGAGAAAAAGAAAACACTGCATTACATTAATGAGATTGCTTTAAAATTGCATATACCATTCTTCATCTTTAATACTACAATCAGCATTTGGAGCAGAGCATTTTACACGTTTGATCTAAAGATGGTTTCTGAATGAGCACTGTTGACCTTCAGACTCTGTGCACAGCACTACGGCCCCTGTGCTAAGCCCTTTCAGTTCAAGACATTTTAAGGAACAGTTCTTATTTGAAAAACTCAAATCTGTGTTTCCTCTCATCAAGTCCACCTATCTCTGGGCAGGTAACAGCCTCTCCTGAAAGTTGCTGAGAACCTTGATAGCTGGCTTGGTGCTTTAGTGACAGTTCCTCACAACACGTGAATTGGCCCCACTGACCTCTCCTAGCTCTGAAAAGTTCTATAATCTCTTGTAAGAGATAAGCATTGTTGAGAAGGTTACCCCGTTTCTACTATGTCCCACTGCCCAACATGCAGTAACCCCTCATTTACTTTTTCATTTCAATGTTACATCACGTGTAATAGTTATGATAGTACTCCCATCAGCAAGTAGGGAAAAACCCTTAAGACAAACTGCCCTATGTGCACAGCTATCATTTTCGATCAACCAAGGTGCCCACCAGGAGCCTTAGAGCCCTCCTGAGGGATGAGCTGCCACATTTACTGGGAGCAGGTGACAGTCCTCTCTTCAAGTTTTAGATTCCTGGTCCTGGCAGTTTTCTTTTGCAGTGAAGTATAAGGTCCATTAGGATTGCAGAAACACTAAAAGGAGTGTGTGTGTGTGTATGGGGTAGTATCAAGAAAAGACTATATATCTCCGGGGATCTTGAAGCTATGTGAGTGGCATGGAAGAAATCAGTAAGAGGAGGAGGAGGAGGAAGAGGAGTGTCCACACCACATTGTGAACTGTTCCATTTCTTTCAAATTACCCTCTTTTTTCAGAGACATCTGTGTTCTGACCTCACAATCCAATATGGTTTTTTCAATAACTATCAATCACTGAGTATTTCCTCAGTACCTGTAAAGTGTCCAAGCAAAGAGCTATACAACTATAGAACATAGTGACTTAAGGGAGTCCACCCATATAACTGTCAGAGAGAAGTTACATATGCATTCCACAACAAAAGAAAATGTGAACATTTAGATGCTAAACTGAATGAGGCATGTTATGAAAACCAACTCTTAGAAAATATTAGGAAATGCAATCACAACCCCCCACCCCCTACCAATATAACCTTCCTCAACATATCACCCAGATGAGCCAGGGTATACAGTTCCAAAATATCACCCTGAAAAATTTCAAAGTACCTAGGACATAAAGACAGTCCACAAAACTCAGTACAAAGGTGTTTTCTTCCTTTAACTTTTGCAATCCTCACTTCTGGAGGGAACACTCCACAGGCAGCCAGTGATGACCAGTGATCACCTCTCATACTGCACAAAAGAAGGTGCCCACCTACTCTATTAGGAAAAATCCAACTTAAAATTCAAACAGTACCTAGAGTCAAAGTGTTCTCTTGGCAAAACAAAACTGCCCTCCAAAATCCAACCCAAAGCCCAGATAAGCAAAAATGTGCCGGCTAAAAGGCAGGAACTTGAGTTCCAGGCTACTTCTGTATATTGGGTAGCTACATAAATCTCAGTTAATCTTTTTAAAGAAAAACTTCGGCTTCTTCATCTGATAAATGGGAATGATTCTCCAACTCAAATGAGTCTAACAACATCTTCTCAACCCAGTGGTTCAGATGAGAGAATTTTCTGTTCAGGAAAGGACTCTAGGAACAAGGAGCAACTTTACCAAGGTAAGATGGGAAGAGCATTTTCTTCCCATTTGAAAAGTTCTCCTAGATGGGAGAGATGTACCAAACCATGAACTTGCAGCTCTGAGGATCTAGAGGAAGAACCCCCCCATTGTCTTTGCCATGCTGGAAAGATGGAGATGGGATGCAGTTCAGGTGGATAAAGGCAAACCACAGATGGTGCTGGTTCTACTGACCTGTTGCTCCACCCAAATGCCTCACAGTCCCACTCTGACTTTAGCATTCTCTTTGGGCTGCTGATGTTCCACAGGCGCCAAACCCCCAACAAGGGGAGCACAGGGAGGGACCTGTGGTTCTGGCACCACCTCCAACTCCTGCCCTTTGAAAACTCTATGAGAGGCAGCCTGCCAGGAGAAGCAGTGCCTTCTCAGGGGGAAAGGGCAGCAGGGAGGGCTCTGTGCCAAGGAGGGTTCAGGGGGCATAATCAGCCTTGACTATCAGGGCCTGGGCTAGCAAGGCTGGAGCCTGAGGCAGGTCTGCGCCTCGGGTAGAAATGGGCTCACAGAATGTTTTTCTAAATCACTTATGACCCCCTTTCTGATATAGCTTTCATTCAGGTTCTTTCTCTATGGAATTCAAACTAAAAACACTATTCTCCCCTTCCCCCAACACTTCAAATGCAGGATATCTTGGAGGTGGCCCTCTCTCCTCTCTGCTCCCCTATACCCACTCTCCTCACCAGGATTATGCCCCCCAACCTGCCCACCCCCACAGCCTTAGTTTCCTTATAATTCCAACTGCCAAAGGGCAGCCATTGGAAGAAAATAGACCAGTCTGGGGCTGGGCAAGGTGTCTCTGAATCTGGGCCCGCACTTGTTTCGCCTGGATAGCCGGCTGGTCAGGACTTAAACAGATGCCAGACCTAGAAAGTGGGTCCCTTTGAACCTCAAAACCATACAGGAGCCTTGGGGAGGCCTTTAGGACCGAGGGGAACCGTCTCTTCTCAGAGCCAGGCTGCAAATCCCTGTCCTCCGAGTACCCAGCGCCTACCCCCACCCCCACCCCGTCCCAGTCTCTGTCGCTTTCCACATTCCCAGACACCGGCCCCGGGCTACCCGCCAGACGTGATCACCCCCGGGGGCCCGCTCAGCTTGGGGCAAAGTTGGCGGCCGCCTTCGCACGGGCCCGTTCCCTTCTCCTCCTCACTGCCATCCTCCCCCGGAGCCCGTGGCCACTGCCTCTAGCACGCGTGTCGCCAGGCTTGGCGAGCCGTGGCGCGTCCCGGGACGCCCCTCGCCCAACCCACCCGGCAGGCGCGCGCCGCGGGAGGCTCCCAGCACCCTTTCCTTTCCCGGCTGCTGGAGGGCCGGGCTCCGCCCCATTGCCGCCAAGCGCCAGCTCCCCGCCGCCCTGGGCTGCCGCCGCTGCCCCTAGCCGGGCGCTCCAGCACGCGCGGGGCGGCTGGGGGCGCGGGAGGCGAGCGCAGGGCGGGGAGCGGCGCGGAGGGGAGGCGGGGAGGGCAGAGGACGAGAGAGCTGGGAGCTGGGGAGCAGAGGCGGGCGCCGCACCGCCCCGCGCCCCGCACGCTCGCCTGTTCCGGAGACGCACGGGCGGCCGCCTGGGCGCACTGGCCGGGTCACCTTGTCCGGGAGGTAAGTCCCGACCGCCCCGGCAGCGCGGGTTGGGCAGACTGGCCGGCAGGAGCAGGGCGGGGGCCGCGGGCGGGCGCAGGAGGCGGCCCTCGCGCGGGAGGGCGCCCTGGCTCCGCCTGGGAGCGCGCAGACCCAGCGGCGGCTCGATGCCCGCGGTGAGTCCGGGTGGTCGCGGCGGCGGGACCTGGGAGGCGCGGGGTCGCCAGGAGCGAGGGGAGAGCAGAGGGGGCGAGGAAGATGCGGAGGAAGGGGTCGGGTGCTGTCAGCCCAGGCTGCAGCTTGGCGCCTCGCCACCCCAGGCGCCCCGGCGAGGCGGAGGGGCTGCTGTGCAAAGTCGCTGGGAGCTAGTGAGACCCAGACCTGGGAGCGCAGAGGAGCGGAACTGCCCAAGGCCGTGACCGCGCGCGGCAGGCATTGGCTCTGCGGGTTCGGGCGACCCCCTGAAGCGACCCAAAGGAGACCGGCAGGGGCTGGTGAGCGGGGCAGCCGCGGAGCTGGGGACCGAGGTCCAAATGGGACCGGGAAGGGAAACCGGCTTGGATTGCCTTCGCCAAGCAAAGGGGAAAAGGAAGGCGAGGGCGCGAACGCGCTGGGATGGGGACTCCCTACCCCGAACCAGGACGAAGGCGGGGACTCCTGGACCCCCCCGTTTCCGAGAGCTCGCTGGTCCCTGGCAACCGCGACAACCCGCAGCCCTGGGAGTCGCCAGCCCCGGCTCAGAGAGGGGACCGAGTGGACACGCTTTTGGGGATCAAGTTCTAGTCTCGATTTCCCTAGGCATGATTTCTGCCTCTTGGTGTGCGCTCTCTGAGCTGCGGACAGAGAGGAACGGATTACGGGCAGAGTTGGGCACTTTTCTGAGGGAAGGGGCTTTGATAGCTTGTGCGTTTTCTGCAAGACTCCAATTAGTGTGGGCGCTTGCAGTCTTGCTTTGGGGAGGCTGCCAGTGGGGTCGCTTGGCTTTTCTGAAAAACTAGAGGAAGGCATCATCTGGTCGCCTTCATTTCCTTGGCGGGGGGTGGGGGGTGGGGGGCTTGCACGCAGAGGCTTGGGCTTCTGGCACCCAGACTTCAGGTGAGCGCAGCCCTTCTGCGGCGTCAGATGCGCTGGCGTCGCGGGGCTAGTGGCCCGGACTCAAGGTCTGCGCCTTCCCTGGCCCTGTTCCGATGCTCGGGACAGCAGACACCAGCCGAGGGCTTAGCTGATTTGAGGGATAGAGGGTGGGTGGCTGGCTCCGTTTTCTAGTTAGAATGGGGCTCAGGCGGTGGTGCGTGCGCGCGTGTCTGTGTATCTGTCCGTCTCCCTCCTACTGGCCGGCGTGTTTAGTCAGAGCCCAAAGGGAGAGGCGTGCTGCGTAGACCTGCAGCCTGTGGGGTGAGCAGCCTGGTAACCTACCCCAGAGCGAGCCAACTTTTCTTGCTGAGGTGTGATTGCCAGGACAGTCTGTGTTGGTGCTGGATGTGGTCCTCCGAGAGGGGTCCGACTCCAAAATCCTCACAGAACTGAAGATGAGCCACCGAGGTGGCCCCGCGGCAGTCAGATGTCCCTTCTGGCTAGGACAGGAAGTAACGGGAGCCAAATTTTCGGATGACTGATTGCATACAGTTGCCTGATGGTTGTGTGGAGTGTCTTTTTGGAGATCAGACCACAGGTGCCAAGCCTGTGAGAGGGTGTGAGGAAGAGCCCTCCACCTCCTTCCTTCCCTCCCTCTTTCCAACGCCCCTGGTGCCTTTGCAAGGAGCAAATGTTGGTTTGTAGCTGGTCTGGTGCCCTCTCCCACCCTGCCCCCACCTACTGCATGAAAATGGAATCACCATAGCCAAGAGGGCCTTGTTAAATAAAGGGGGGAAATGGGAAAATCTGTGTTTAAAGTTTTTTTTTTTTACGATGGAAAATTTCAATGGCACACCAAAGTTGAGAGAATAATATACTGAACCCTTGGTGTACTCTTCATCCAGCACCACCTTCACTGACCCTTTGTCCTGACCTCTTTTTAATCACCCCTCCTCAGGTTTGGAGGCCATTCCAAGCCCACCTCATCTCTAAATGCATCCCTGTGTATCTCCAGCTGATGACATTTTGTTCCATTTTCACCTATCATCAAAAAAAAAAAAAACTGCTTTAAATGATTCTATTAGAGCCTAGGTGATATTAGAATAGAAATGAAGGCACCTCCACTTCTGTTTTGAGATAGTAAAAAAAAACCCTGCTGATGTTCCTTGAGACATAAGGGGGATTGAAGAAGGAAAGAGAAATCCAGATCCTGAGAAAAAGAGACATTTGAAACCATTAGATTTGACTTATATTAGTTGATGTGTAGGGAATAAACAGGATTCCAGCTGAACCATGAGAGGCAAAAGAATTATATATATATATATATATATATATAGTAAAAACTTTAAACTCAATCCATAAATCAGAAGCAATTAATTTATTCCACATTTAGCATGACATAAATTAAAAGTGCTATACACTGGACTTGACTCATCTTTCCCATTAACTCTGACCTGTATTTTTCTAGGGAGTTATTTCTATTATAAGATAATAAAATGGTATTTTCTTATGTAAGTTTTCTATCCAAGACGCTAGTCGGTGCTATTCTGGGGTTCGTGAGCAGTACTGAATATTTCATCTCTCAATTAGAAAATGTTTGGTCATCACAACAGTCACATCTGATACAACCTCTAGGGAGATATTCTGCTTACAAAGATTTGAGTCCAAATGTGGTTTCTGTTGGCTGGAGAGGAATAACACGGTGAGGCCTCCAGAGACAATGGGATGGTGATTCCCCACCACATTTTTACATGGCTTCCTCCCACCCTGCCACCTCTGTGCTTTCCTTTATATAAAAGCTGCTCCTAAAAATTGTCAATGTTCTTGGAGGATTCAGTCAGACTTTTGAATACCTTTATAGAGTGCATTATTTAAAGGCATCCTTAGTTAACCTTTTGCAATATGAATAACCATCCTGCAAGTGAGCAGTTTTAAACAAAATCTTGTCTTTCCATGATACCAGCATGGCCCTGAGCCCCTCATTTTGGCCTTTGCAGGCCCCCCAGGCACATTGGAGAGTCTCATGACCAACACGGACTAATTGCAGTACTGTGACCTGTAGCTTGAGCAGACTTCATGTTACCAGCAAGATTCGTTGAGTGAGTGGGTGAAGGTGGCAAGGATTAAAGTGTGGGGTGTTCATTTGTCAGCATCAGCAAAGCAGTGGGGCTAAATCGGTAGCAAAACAACCTGTTCATTCAATGGGAAGTCCTGAGGCTATTTTGCTGAAAACACGCTGATGTGAGGCGTTATGGGAGCCATAGCTTTGGACCCAGCATCACTACACTGGAGATGTTGAGCCAACATGTCAAAAAAGCAAAACACTGAAGATGTGCATACATTAAAAATTCCAAACATTAAAGATAGGCTGACCAGGTTCCTGCCGATGTCACCAGAATTAGAATAATGAAGGTAGTAGCAGGTGGTTTTAACAAATGTGATTTTTCAACATTCTCTTTGCAAGATGCTTAGACATTTCCAGTTATTCCTGAGAGTTCATAAATGTGTTTTTAAAAGGGGCTGGGTAACACTTTCAGGCACTAGGCTACAATCAGTGCCTCCATGGTGGTTTTATTTGCCAGCCGGTGTACTGGATTTCAGCTGAGTGTGCAGGGGGACCAAGTGGGGGATACACATTTGGGATGTTCCCGAGTCTGTGGTTGCCCACCCCACTGCCTTTTCTGGAGGGCCTGTGAGGACCTTAGGTTTCAAACTCTGGGTTCTGCCACTTGCTTTTTGGTTGATCTTAGACTGCTCACTTAGCTTTTCTGAGCTTCTGTTTCATTTTTGTTCTTTCCAGGATTTTGAAAACAAAATGGTTATGGTTGACACAGTTTTTTAAAACAGGGAAGACTTGGGATTGAGAACATTTTAGTGTCTTAACTGCAAGTCTCTTTAGGTGAAGTTGCATCCCCATGGCCCTCTGAGAGCTCAGAACAGACCCTGCTCTGCACTTGCCTCTTCACCAAGAGTCAGAGTGAGGACGGTGTGCCTGTCCATGCAGGCATGCATTCTCATGTAGGAACGTGCCTGAGTGGTGCAGACGTTCATGTCACGTGGGGTTTAGAGGGAATATACAGAAAAGGCATGTGAGCAGAAATTTATCCTTAACACAACTCAATTTTGACTCATGTCACATTATAAAAATTACATGATGCATGGTCTCTAGGAGAAAACATTTTAACAGAGATTATCAACAAGCCACAAAGCACAAAGCACATGGTAATTTAAGTTATGAACTTTGCTTAGATCAAAAGTCCAAGTCATCTTAAATCATTTTATGATAAATAACCTATTAGGTTGCATTACATAAAATACTGAAGACCAACAGCAACAAATAAGCACTGGGATCTGAGATAAGGATCAGAACCCAGCATAACATGAACAGGAAACATTATACATGTGTAGAATATATACGGAAGATAGAAGCTGCTTCTGGAAGCATAGTTCAGACCAGCCCAGGGGACAGCTTTGCATATTTACTCACGTGAGAAGAATTTATCTAGGAGTTCAATTAACATTATTACAGAGAGATGGGGAGTTTTGCCCTGGAGGCTCAAATCAATGTTCAGTTGTTGTGAAACATTCTGAGTTTTTAGTTCTCAGTCGATTCTTGTGTGCTCACAGTCATTTGAAACTTAGGTCTTGATAATGCTATAATGTGGTGGCATTTAGGGGGTGTGACTCCGTGGAAGAGGGAATGGAAGCATTTCCTGATTGCACAGTGAGCCTTTCAGAAAGGGCCTACTTAGTTTAAATTCATATGATAAAAAATCATTGCTTCTCAAACCTTTGACCTTCATTGGCTAGCCACTTTCAAACATGCCTCCCATCTGTTCCTCTTTAATATTCCTTTTAATCGGGGAATGTAGTGTCCAAAACAAAACAAAAAAGCAAACAAACATTTCAGACAATTAGAACTACAAATGTTTTATTTCATTGCCTCAACTTTAAAGATACTTCTGAAAGAGAAAAAATATTTTACCTCAAATATTCTGGAGCTTCACCTCTGCTCAGGGAAGCAAAGAAAAAAATGTTACATAAACTCACCTTTCTGCCATGTGTACAATATGCAGGGTTTTTGTTTGTTTTTGTTTTTGAGAGAGAGGGAGCTCAAGTGTGAGCAAGGGGGTGTGGGGGCAGAAGGAGAGGGAGAGAGAGATCCCAAGCAGGCTCCACACCCAGCATGGAGCCCGACACAGGGCTGGATCCCACAACCCTGAGATCGTGACCTGAGCTGAAATCAAGAATCAGACACTTAACCCACTGAGCCACCCAGGCTCCCCAACAATATGCAGTTTTTAACTTATTCTTATGACCTTATCCTCAGAACTTGGTGGCACAGGCTCTCAGTTGGTATAGATGTTTGAAATAAGAGGATTTGCTTTTGGGGTCCTAATGAGCTTAAGTCCTGGGACAGGGTTAGGAAAGCCAGTAGCATTGCTGAGGAGTGGCCTCAGGCTGTACTTAGCATTAGAAGGGACCCTGAGGATGCCCAACTCCACCTACCATAGATTGCTACCAATTATTTTGTCATTTGCAGTGCCTAAACTTGCCTTAAATAAAGTATCGTCGTTCCCATTATCTGCAGGGCACGTGTTCCACCACACCCAATGGATGTCTGAAACAGTGGATAGTACCAAACCCTATATACACTATGTTTTTTCCTATACATACATATCTATGGTAAAGTTTAATTTATCAGTTAGGCACATAAGAGATTAACAACAATAGCTAATAATAAAATAGAATAATTATAACAATACACTGTCGTAACAGTTATGTGGATGTGGTCTCCCTCTCTCTCTCTTAAAATATCTTACTGAACTGTACTCACCCCTCCGGGGATGATGTGAGATGATAAAATGGCCATGTGATGAGGTGAAGTGAAGGGAATGGGGTAGGCTGTTGACCTTCTTACTGCCTGTCAGAAGGAGGATCATCTGCTTCTGGACCTCAGCTGACAGTGTGTAACTAAAACTTCGGAAAGCGAAACCACGGATAAAGGGGGACGTTTCTGTAGGCAACCTTAATATCTGAAATCTCAGCCTTGGCCCCTTCCCCTGTGTGTTTCCTTTAGAAGGGACCTTGTGCTTACCAGTTGGGGTAATGGGGCCGCGTCCTGTAGGGCAGTCAGGAAAGTTGAGATGTGACAGGTTAACAGTGTGCAGTGGGTTTGGACACCATCTAAGCACAGGGTCTGGCCTGTGCTAGTAGCTCAGACATTCATAGATGTATTTTATGAGCCACTCAACTGGGACACCTGGGTGGCTCAGTCTGCCTTTAGCTCAAGTCATGATCCCGGGGTCCTGGGATCGAGCCCCACATCGGTCTCCCTGCTCAACAGGGAGTCTGCTTCTCCCTCTCCCTCTATGTGTGCTCTCACTCTCGCTCTCAAATAAGTAAATAAAATCTTAAAAAAAAAAAAAGAGCACTCAGCTGCTCCAGATGTCCTGTAGCTTCCGCATGCACACAGATGGTGGACAGGTCCCTGCACCGGCCAGTGCCACCACTTCCAGCCCAGTCCTGAAATTCATGCCAGTGTCTCTTGTCTGCATGCAATCCTATTTTCCCTTTACTCCTCCAATCTCTTTCTTTTCCCATAGTGCCCTTGGGCACAAGCAGTTCCTCCACAAAGAGCTATGAGCGGATTAATTAATATGCATACTATTTCACAGCTTTCCTTTCTACACTAAACCCAGAGACACAGCACATTCCTTATCAGCACTCCAGTGTAGTGCAGTGCACTGAACTCTCTCACAAATGTGGATTCCTGGTAGAAGTTGATTTTAAGTAAAGGGGAATCATCTGTTTTGTTTCTTCTAAGTTCGTTCTCTGCCTTTTATTCTTATATTGATTGTTGTTTTTTAAAGCTGTGAACATAAGTGTCCCACCTTTACACATGGGGCAACCACATTGTTGTTCTTTTTTCAGAATTAGATCATCAAGGCTCTTGGAATTCTCTTCTAACTGCCTCTGGGAGGGGAAGGCCATTCAACCTGCAACAGCATCCCATCAGTGACTCAGAATAAGGGTGGGGGCACTGATTTGACGGTCTTGATCCTTCTGTCCTTCCCTTTGACCCTTCTTGTTGGGATCCTCTTGCATAATATTCATTGGCACGATGGTAAATCTGAGTATTTCTTTGTGTAAGTATATTGGCTGTGAATAGGAGCATTTTGGAACATCACAGTCTATTCTAAAGCAAGAGGAAAAATATATTTGTTGACTCAAAATGTGCAGAATAATACAGTTTCCTTTCCTGATACTAGACCTTGAGTAGCTGATTTGGCGAGTACCTTTCCAGGAAAAACATATGCTTCAGACTTTTGGGTCCCAAACATATACTTCCATCTCAGATGCCAGTAATTGTTCTTAGGTTGTGCACTGCAGGCAGGCCAGCAGGGCCACACAGCACATGTCAACTCAGTGAGTGGCTCTAGCATGGTGGTGCCCTCTCTCCATTGGTCTTTGACCATGGTCCAGCCTCAGACACCCTCTTTCTTTGCCAGAGCAGAGATATTTTTCTATGTTTGAGAACTTCATGACACCAGCATTCTATTTTGGAAAGTTCATGCTTTGGAATTCCACACCTGGCTGGCCCCTCCCTCCTCCCTTCCTATTCATCTTTTTTGCATTCCTCCAGTTGGAAGCTCCTCTGCAGGCAAAGACTGCCTCCCATTGATGGTCCAAAGCCATTCCATCCCACTCAGAGTTGAGCACTGCCTGTCTCCAGCTGCTTTGTGCACCCAGGACCATAGTAACCAAACTCACAGATGGTGTGGGCAAAGGGCTTCCTGGTGTCCCCTTGATAAGGGATGAGTTAGCTGAGCTGTAACCCATCTAGAACTGCCCTACCTCCCCATATCTTGTGCTCTAGCTATTCCAGTGTCCCTTGGTGCCCGCAAAGGTTTCTGGTGGCCTTTGGAAATTGCCTACTCCAATTTAGAATTGCAAGTTATGTCTAATTTTAGGCTGATTTCTAGGGCTGGAGAAACTTTGCCTGGTGGGAGGGACCTTAGGCCCTCAGGCACCCAGATGAACTAGTAGATCCTCCTGGTAGCTTCTGAGGGCCTTCCCATAGCCCAGTTCCTGACTCGGGCCCCAGGCCCCACAGCTTCTCTGCTTCTGCAGAATAGGAGCTCAGCTTCTACGCTTGACAGGCCACTCCAGGATTCTTGCTCCTGGGCTTGTCCTGTGCACTCCCAGGAGAAAGCTGTGTGACCTCTCTGGAACATCATCCTCAGACCTAGAAAGGGTCTCTCCATCTTCCAGGTGAAGGCCCAGAGGCCTGTGTATGCACATGAGCTCTCTGCATACCAAGGCCTGAGGAGTGGCAGTGTCAAGGTGAAATCAGCCCACTTTAGGAGCAGAAGAAGTGCTCAGTAATGACCATGAGTTTCTAGAGTGTGGACATGGCAGGTAGTGGAGGCATGACCAGCTAGGAGAGCAGGGGACTGTGAGTCTTGATGGGGCACACGGCACCCCACTTACCCTTGGGCACCAGAGAAGTAGATTGGAGGCAGCCATGGGCTCTGGAGGCATTGGCACTTCAGTGGAAATTGAGGCTGTGGGGGTGGGGGGTGAGAGGTGAGTGATGCAAGGGCTCATAGAGAGCTGAGCCCGGGCCCATAACCAGGCCTCACTTCTGCATGGCTACAGATACTCTAGTTGCCAGGGGCTGGCCCATCTGGACCTATGACACCGTGGCAGTCTACTAGCCTTCCTAACCTCAGGATTTGACTCTTCAGGGCTGGACATGGACACCACTCCATGAGTTGTAGACCTCCACTTTCCACTCTTTCTCTGAGAGGAGGTGTTACACCCACTGGTGCAACGCTGGGCTGGCTGCACTGAAAGAGGAAGCCTCACCGTTCTGGTTTCTGGATGAAATGGAAGGGAGTGAGTGAATTTGGAGAAGCCAAGTGAGCTCAAGTCTGGAGGCCACATTAAAGCTTGCAGAACTTGTTTGTAGCTTGTCATGAGGGTTACCAGGATAACCCTCTACTGCTTGTATCTTATATTATCTGTATCTTTCTCCCAGGAAAGAAGAGGAAGGGAAGAGCAAGGAAGGGGAGGGATGGAGATTTGAAATGTGTGTATTATTCCATATCATTTCCTTGGCAACTTCCTGAGATGCCCCCATAATATATTTGGTGGGCTGAGTCCCAGGAGGTTTACTCAACCTGCTCTGTGACGTTTTACTGCTAGTTGTAGGGCCTCTGTGCAGGGACCCAAATCTTTAGGGTTTGTTTCTGTGTTTGTCTCTAAAGTTCATGCTTTCTCACCCATGACACTCAGTTTTCCTAGCATTGCTAGTATCTGGCATAATGGTTAGGACAATAATACATCCTATATAATAGTTGGACAGACAAACAGATGCAGACACTTCCAGTTTGCAATGAAACCCAAGGAGTACAAAATTTAATTAGGTCATTTCTCCATCTGTGCTTTTTGGTGGTTTCCTTGGAGGATAATGCCTACAGCAAATCAGCAAACTGTTACCCATGGAATGGGGGAAGGGAAAGCTGGTTTAGGCCAGGCCAGGGAGTTGTATGCCTAGAAAAGACCAGAACAGAAATCTCCTGCAGAACATATAGCAGTCAGAGGGGAAAACCTGTTTCTTCTAAATGCCACGAGCACCAGGTATTTATAGAGAGCATCAAAATAAACTCAATAGGACAACAGGTCACCCAGGGAGACCTTGTGGGCACTCTGCTCTCTTGTTGCTCTCAGCATGAGGCTTTTCCCAGAAGATGCAAATGTTTTGTCTCCTTCAACGCTGCCCCAAAATGCTGGTCTTCTTGGAATTTGTATTCAGAACTTTATATATTTCAAAAATATATTTCAGGGAGTTGGACTCTGCCCATTGTTCATGTCTCTCTTCTTAAGACTAAGTTGATGCCTTTCTTAGAGAGTGAAACACAGATGAACTTCATTGTCTCTTACGGCACAAATCAAAGGGTCTCTGTCTCCACTGCGGTATGGCTTAGCACTGGAGGATGTCTTGGGAGTACCATCCTGACTGTGTACTTCTCTCTTCTCTGACTCTTCCTTCCCCTTCCTTGACCCTCCTTGATTTCACTGACCAGGCCTTTTCTGACAGAATGGGCTGAGCCCTGGCAGGAGGCCACTGTTTTTCATACTGCCCATATTCTAACTAACCAAACTATCCTGCGGTCTTGCTTTTGGCTGTGATTTAAATGCAGCTGGCTCCCAGCTTTCTTTCTCTATCCCTAAACCCTCCCAAGCCTCAGCTTTGTCTATCCACATGCCCACTAGCCTCTCCCTTGGGGGCATCAGCCTCAGAGAACACCCTCTCAGCCTTCCCCAGGCCCTCTCGTTCCCTGCCCATGCCATTCCTGGTGATGACACACAGTGACCCAGATATCCACACCAGAAAACTGTTTATTTTTTAGGCTCCTACCTCTTCCCCTCTTCCTCATCACCAGATTTCTTTTCTTCTCAGTATTTTTTACCTCTCCCTTATATCTCTTCTACCTTAGACCCTCTAGACACTCACCTCCTTCCAGGTTCTATCAGCAGCTTCCTGCAAGGTCTCTTTACCAGCTTCCATGTGCTTCTCACTTCCAGCCTCCAGGACTTTTAGAAGAGGGTGCATTCTAAAACACAGCTCTGCCTCAGTGGTCCTCATCTTGAAGTGCTTCATCTCCTTCTCATCTACAGTGAAATAGGACAGGCTGCCTGGGGATAATAGCAGGCTGTCCATGACACCCTATCCACCCTCCAGTTTCATCTCCACCTGTTTAGGTTCCCAGAACACTGGGCCATTCCTGCCCCCAACACACACACACACACACACACACACACACACACATGCTACATGCTTTCATGCCTCTCCCCATCTTGGTTGGTGCCTCCTGCTAATCTCCTTCAAGGCTCAGCTTGGCTATTACTGGTGCCCTTCCCTCAAAGTTCAGTGTCCCTGCCCCTGGGCTTCCTTGTTACCTGAGCCTACCTCATTGTGGTGTGGCATTAACAAAACAACCAAAGTAAGAAACATCTAGAAATAATTTTGGCAAGAAATATATAGGAGCCATATGAAATAAACTATAGAATTTTACTCCTGGAATAAGAAAAAACTTGAATAATTGGAAAGATATACTATGCTCTTGGATAAGAACACTCAGTAGTAACAAAATGACATTATTTTCACCAAGTTAATTTATAAGTTTAATGCCATTTATGTCAGAATGCTGATGCTATAATTGCCTTTTGAACTTGACACAATTATTCAAAACTTCATGAAAGAATAATCAGGCTGTGATGTTAAGTTTTTTGTTTTTTTTTTTTTAAGTGAAGAGGAATGAAGGAGAACTGGTTCTCCCCAATAATGAAACTGAGCATCAAAACTATACCCATTAGGATGGCTACTATAAAATTAAAAACAACAACAGATAGTAAGTGTTGGAGAGCATGTGAGGAAATTGGAACTCTTGTGCACTGTTGGTGGGATTTTAAAATGGTGCAGTTGTTTTGGAAAGTACTAGGAAGGTTCTTCAAAAAAATAAACATAGAATTACTATATGATCCAGCAATCCCATTTCTGAGTATATATCCAAAATAATTGAAAGTGGAATCTTGAAGAGATATTTGCACACATAGCATTATTCATGAGAGCCAAGAGGTAGAACCCAAGGATGCAGCCCAAATGTCCATTGATGGATGAATTGATTTAAAAGGATGTGGGATATATATAATGGAATATTATTCAGCCTTAAGAAGGAAGAAAATTTTGATCCATGCTACCACATGGATGAAACTTGAAGAATTTTACTAAGTGAAATAAGATATTCATAAGAAGACAAATACTGTATGATTCTACTTATTGAGGTTCCTAGAGGAGTCAAATACATCGATACAAAATATAGATCAGTGGTTACTAGGAAATGGGAGAGAGGGAAAAGGGGGAATTGTTTAATGGGTATGGAGTTTCAGATTTGCAAAAAGAGAAGATTCTAGAATCTCCCAGCAAGCAGAAGTCCAGGACCAGATAACTTCACTGATAATTCTACCAAACATTTAAGGAAGAATTAATGTCTGTCCTTCCCAAACTTCCAAAAAAAGAGGAGGGACCACTTCCAAACTCATTGTATAAGGCAAATGATGCCAAAACTAGACAAGGATGCCACAAGAAAAGAAAATCACAATATCCCTGATGAACTTAGAGACAAAAATCCCCAACAGAATATTAGCAAACCAAAATCAACAATACATTAAAAGGATCACACACTATGATTAAGTGGGATTTATCCCTGGATGCAAGGATGGTTCAGCATCTGCAAATCACATTAACAAAATGAAGGAGGGAAATTATATGATCATCTGAATAGATACAGAAAAAGACAGATGTATTTGGCAAAATTCAACATCCATTTATGATAAAAACTCAACAAAGTGGGTATAAGGGGAATGTATTTCAACATATTAAAGACCAATATATGATGAGCCCACTTCTAATATACTCAACAGTGAAAAGCTGAAAGCTTTTCCTCTAAGATCAGGAACAAGACAGGGATTCCCATTCTCACCACTTTTATTCAACATAGTAGTGGATGTCCTAACAAGAGCAATTAGGTAAGAAAAAGAAAGAAAAGGCATCCAAATTGGAAAGAATTAAAATTGTCACTACTTGCAGGTGTCACTACTTAGAAAACACTAAAGACTCCACATACCCACACTCAAAATCAGTAAAGTTGTAGGATACAAAATCAATATACAAAAATCTGTTACTTTTCTATACACTAATGACAAACTGTCAGAAAGAGAAATTAAGAAAAAATTGATTTACAATTGCACCAAAAAGAATAAAATATCTAGGAATAAATTTAACCAAGTAAGTGAAAGACCTGTACACTGAAACTATAAGACATTGATGATAAAAATTGAAGAAGACACAAATAAATGGAAGGATACTCTGTGCGAATGGATTTAAAGAACTAGTATTGTTAAAATGTCCATACCATCCAAAACAATCTATAGATTCAATGAAATCCCTTTCAAATTCCAATGGCTTTTTTCACATAGAGAACTAACTATCCTAAAATTTGTATGAAACTACAAAAGACCCTGAATAGCCAAAAGAAACAAAGGAACAAAGCTGGAAGCATCATGCTTCCTGATTTCAAACTGTTACAAAGCTATAATAATTAAAACAGTATGATACTGGCACAAAAAGATGTGTAGAACAATGGGACAGAATAGAGAGCCCAAAATAAACCCATGTATATTTGGTCCATTAATTTATGACAAAGGAGCCAGGAATATATAAATGGCAAGAGAACTATCTCTTCAATAAATGGTGTCAGGAAAACTGGACCACTATCTTATATCATACAGAGGAATTAACTCAAATGGGCCAAAGATTTGAACATAAGACCTGAAACTATGAAGTTCCTAAAAGAAAATATAAGTAGTAACCTCCTTGACATTGGTTTTGGCAATGATTTTTGGATTTGACACCAAAAGCAAAGTCAACAAAAGGAAACAATAAGTGGAACTATATCAAACTTAAAAGTTTCTGCATAGTAAAGGAAATCATCAACATAATGAAAAAGAAACCTAACAAATGGGAGAAAATATTTGTAAATCATATATCTGATGGGGGTTATATCCAAAATATATAAAAGGCTCGTAGAACTCAATAACAAAATCCCAAACAATTTGATTAAAAATGGGCAGAAGATCTGAATAGACATTATTCCAAAGAAGACATACAGATGGTCAACAGGTACATGAAAAGGTGCTCAACATCACTGATCATCAGGGAAATATAAATCAAATCCATAATGAGATACCACCTCACACCTGTTAGGATAGCTATTATCAAAAAGACAAGAAATAGCATGTGGAGAAAAGAGAACCCTTGTGCACTATTGGTGGGAATGTAAATTGGGCAACTACTATAGGAAACAGTATAGAGATCCCTCAAAAAAAAAAATAGAACTACTATGTAATCTAGCAATTCCACTTTTAGATATTTGCCCAAAGAAAGGGTTAAGTTGTAACCCAAAAAGATATCTGCATCCCCATGTTCATTGAAGCATTATTTACAGTAGCCCGGACATGGAAAGCAACCTAAGTGTCCATCAATGAATGAATGGCTAAAGAAGTTGTATACATACACATACACACACACACACACATACATGCATACACACACACACACACACAGGAATATTATTCCGCCATAAAAAAGAAGGAAATCCTGACATTTGTGACAACATGGATGAAACTTGAGGGAATTATGCTAGGTGAAATAAGACATAAGAAAACAAATACTGTATGATCTCACTTATATGTGAAATCTAAAAAAATCAAAAACCAAAAACTAAACTCACTAAACAAACACTGAACTCATAAGTACTGAAAACAGATTGGTGGTTGTCAGAGGAGGGGGTGGGTAAATGGAGTAAGTGGGGGTGAAGATGGTCAAAGTTCCAATTACAAAATTAATAAGTCCTGGGGAATGTAATGTACAACATGGTGACTATAGCCAATAATACTATGTTGAATATTTGAAAGTTGCTGAGAGTAGATCTTAAAAGTTCTCATTATAAGAAAAAAAGTGTAACTATGCATGGTGATGGATTTTAACTAGATTCATTGTGGTGATCATTTTGCAATATATACAAATTTTGAATCATTATGTTGTACACTTGAAATTAATATAATGTTATATATCAATTATATCTTAATTAAAAAACCCACAATGGTGAGACCAGTTGCTTAATCACTTCTCATGCTCACAATCACCCCATTTCTGGGCAAGAACTGTGGGATGGGTACCAGATGATCCAGATGCCCTCCACTTAAGATCCCAGGTGACAAGATGAGGCCACTGACTCTGGTGCTTTCTCATCTGTAAAATGGAGAGCATACCTACCTACTTCCTTTAAAGATTATTGCAAAATGCAAATAAAGGATCCATCCTTTATTATTATTTATTTGTGCTAAAAATTTAATTCTGGAGATCTGATCCACAATGTGAATATTACTTAACTCTACTGAACTATGCACATGAAAATGGTTAAGATGGTAAATTTTATGCTGTGTCTTTTTATCACAATAAAGACAACCTCACATTCGTTGGAGCTCTAAGGTTCTAATTACTAGCAAATAACTGACAGATTGTTCTGGTTATCTATTGTTCGTAATAAACTACCCCAGAACTTAGTGCTCATGGATATGTGGGTCAGAGATTCAGAGAAGGCACAGCAGAGATGCCTTGTCTCTGCTCCATAATGTGTGGGGCTTAGCTCTGAAGACTCTGATGGCTGAGACTATAGTCACTGGAGGCTTCTTCACTCCATCTCTCAGGTGCCTGCGCTGGGCTCGCTTGAATGCTGGACTTAGCTGGGACTGTCACCTGGAGTGCCTACACATTGCCTCTCCCTGGGGCTTCCTCACAGCATGACAGACTCAAGGTAGACAGATTTCATGTGCCCTGGCTGGTACTCGAAGAGTGAGCATGAATGAGGCACAGTGTACAGGCTTATTCAGCCCAATCCCATTTTGTTGGTTAGAGGCAAGTCTCTAAGCCAGCCCATACTGAAGGAGAGGCAAATTAGATCCAACTTCCTGAAGGGAGACACGTCAAAGAATTTGTGATCACATTTGGTCTGCCGTGATATGTAAGATAGAGAACTCTGGAATAGCTTCTGACCCCTCAGCGGTTATTGTATTGGCAAAGGCAGCATGACAATCAGGGGAAGAGCTCTATTGGTCAACAACTAGAATTTAGGAAGTTGGCTGTTTGAGTATAAAGTCAAATTATATCTCTCCACATCATAAAAAATTTCTGAATGAATATAAAAAGAGAAGCATTGATAAATAAATATAAAAACTTAAATAAATTCAGCCTGCAGTTGAATTCTTAGCAGCATTTCTAAATGAGGAGAATATTGATAAAGATTAACCAAATATATGTTATTCATTCTGTGCAACAAACACTATGAGCAAAATTAAAAAGCATAAAATAACCTGGAAAAAAACATTTGTGACAAATGTAACAAATGTTTCATCCTTGTAGAGTTAAGAACCCAAACAACCTCATCAAAAACTGAGCAAGTGCCGTGGAGAAGTTGAGAAGAAATGGAAATGACTAGTATATAAATATATGCAGAAGTGTTTATCCTCACTTGTGAAAATACAAAATTGAGTTTGGGAAGATACATCGTCCTTCCAAAACAATTGCATAGATTCAAAGATGGTGCTGCTCAAGTCAGTAAGGACACCTGAGGCAGACGTGAGTTCCTTGGTTCTCTGTGTGGGAGAGGAGTTGAGTCAGCGCTTGTCTCAAAAGCTATCATGAAATGTTCATCCAGATCCTTCTGTTACCTCCTGGATCCCATACATGAACCCGCTAAGCAACAATTCTGAGATACCTGCAAAATATGTGCATCTAGACTTGAAGTAATGAAATATCAGGGGGAAAAACCCTAAATGTCTGTCATGAAGGGATTAAATATGTAAATTAATGAAGTTATTCCAATAAATAATAAGACAGACTCAATACTTGGTCCATTGCCCAGGACCATGCCTGGCATGTATTTATACAGATGCATGTCCATGACAAGCTAATAGAGATAGAAATCTAGAGAGAAATATGTTAAAAATTGTGTGAATGTGTTACTCTGTGTGTGTGTGTGTTGGGGAGGTGTTTCATATATTCATTCAAAACATGTTGGAAGGCTATTCCCCAAATTATCAACAGTAGCTATGAGGAATAGGGCAGGAGTAGGAACTTTCATGTTTTGGTTTTGGTTTTGTTTTTTTTGTATTATACACACTGGTATGGTTTAAATTTATATTTTTGGTGGACATTATTTTCTGTATGATTATACATCAAGAACTACAAAGAAAGAAAAACGGATGTAGAAATTTCTTTGGACTCTGGTCATGAGAATAAACTAACTTCGTACCTTCAAAAAGATAGATATTTAGAAGAGACGAAATGTCAGGAACAAGAAGAACAGATGCAAGAAAGGACACATCAGAAGAAGCCCTGGAGGAAGGGCAGCTGTAGCAGCCCAAAGAGCACCATGGATCTAGACGTCCCTCCCCCTTCTTCTCTGGGCAAGCATTGGGGCACAAATATCCAAAAGTTTAAAATACTAGAACTGTGAGTCCCATGACATCTGACTAACTCTGAAATAAAGCAAAAAAATGAGCTGGAAAAAATAAATTTATAAAAATAAACATGTGCTACTTTTGCAATAAAAAAATAAAAATCTATCCTATGGAAATAATCAGAGGTCTGGGTAAAGTTTTTTGGTTACATGTTCATACATGCTTTGAGGGAAGTGGGAAACCTGGGGCCTTATAAAAGTGGAGTAAAGGGTATTCATGCAAAGTGAGTAAAACATGCTCAGGTTGCAGTAATGAAGCAAGACTCAAAACTGCATGTACTTATGTGCAGAGGGAGAAAAATTCATGTGTGTTTGGAAAAGACTGGAGAAGAGACCCCAACCTTATATGCAGATTTTATTTCTTTCCTTAAGTACTTTTCTAATGTTTTAATTGATCAGTTATTACCATTTGGGTTAGAGCAAACTAAAAATTTTAGAAAATATGTTATTTGTTCTCTATTTTGTATTCTTACGTCCTGTGCCTAGAGCCTGGCATACAGTAGGGGTGCTTAGTCAATTTTTGCCCTTCCTTGACTTCCTCTTAGCCCCCTGCCCTTCTCTGGAAAAAACCTTTCTGTGCTCCTGCCCAACATCCCCAGCTTGAGTGAGTTCCCACCCTCTCCTCTGCACACACTCATGCAAGCCCTCTCCCATGGCTTTACAGCCCACAACAGTGGAGACTCTTTAGAAGTAATTCATTCAACATATCTCAAGTGCCTACCATGTGCTCTATCTTGTGTTAGATGTCAGAGATAAGAGGAAAACCTGCGGACCTTCACTGTACCCTCAAGGGCTTGTCTGATGGGAAGGGGCTTCACTTCCTCTGCATGCATGCAAGCAGGATGATACAGGTGGGTACAGGGCCTGTGGGGCTTGGAGAGACCTCAGTCAGAGCTAGGGGTGGGGGTGCTGTGGCAAGGTTCAGCCAGGACTCAAAAGATGGAAGGGTTAGACCAGAGAAGAAGTAGAAAGAAGGGATCTTGTAGGCAGAGAGTTCAGGATAAGGATCAGAGATTAGATACGGCATTTCTGTATGGGCTCAGAACCTGATCTGTGCCAGTGGTGTTTCCTGTGATCTAGAAGACTGGATAGGAAACTGTAGACAGTCAGATTAAGTCACAAACAGCTGTGGCTCCCTATTGCTACATGCAGATTGCCCCAAAACTTACTAGCATAAAATGCTCGCAGTTTCTGAGAGTTAGCAATTTGGAAGAAGACAGCTAGGTATGTCCAACTCTGGTCTGTTGCTAGGGTGCAGTCAGAGCTGGAAGATTAGGGAATTTGGTCAGCTGGGCATCAGCTGGGAAGCTCTATTAAACCTCAGGAACTCTCCATGTTGGCTGCATTGGGCTTCCTTGCAGCATGGCAGCCTCAAGGTGTTGGGCTTCCTCAGTGACTGCTCAGGGTGCCAGTGTGAGTTTTCCAGCAGAAGACACAAATCACACAGACTTCTCTGACATAGCCTCAGGAGTCACATAATGGCATTCCTGCCACATTCATCAATTACACTTGAGTCACAAGCCTGCCTAGATTCAGGAAAGGGAACAGGGCCCCCGCCTCCCCATGACAGAAGCACCAAGGACACATTGGGAAATAATTGTGGGATGGGAAATACTGTTATGTCCACTTTTGGAAAATATGATCTCACACAAATACTGAAAAGTAAAATACTCGAATGATGTGCTTTCTACATGGTAGGTCTTTAGATCACAGATAAATGGCAAGTGGAACCCTTTCTCAACAGCAAATGATTTAAATCCATCTTTTTACTATGTGGGTTCTTCCACAGCTTCTTAGTTATTTTCCAATATCAATATAAAGTGTGTTAAATTATTTCTCAAAAGTGTATCCTAAAGTGTGATACTCTTTTAGGTCCATAATCAGAAACTGGGGCATCGGTTAATAGCACCAATATTGTACACTATATGGGTTAGTTATTACATAAGTGGATTATAGGTCTTAGGAATTTGGTTCAATTCCATCTTTCTCCAGTATTTTTACTGCAGAGATAGAAGGGAAAGGTGAGAAAAAAAATGTAAGTATCATGTCCTTGTATGTCTAATAACTTCTCCAGATTTACATAGAAATCAGTGGCAAAGCTGATTTGGATGTAGGTGTTTTTTGTTTTTTTTGGTTTTTTTGGGGGGGGCTTTTCAACCTTTTTTTGTCTTTTTTATTGACATGCAAAATACAAAGATCTCTTTATGCAATTGTGTGAATACATAGGTTAGAAATTGTCAAGCTTGAAAATAAAACAGCCAGGGGGGCAGAGCAAGATGGCGGAGGAGTAGGAGACCTAGATTTCGTCTGGTCTCAGGAATTCAGCTGAATAGGGATCAAACCATTCTGAACACCTACGAA
>NW_027397173.1:97295-109736 GCF_003265705.2 Callorhinus ursinus
CTATGGCCAAACTAAAGGCAAGTCTGAAGGACAAAGGAGAGGAACCATTTATACATAAAAAGGAATAAGTTGGGAGGGGCTTCTTTTATGAAAGTCCATTGAGAGAGGATGAGAGTTTACAGTGGTGATTTCTCATTGGCTGAGTTGTGGCAGTTTCTCATTGGCTGGACTATTGTCCGGCAAGGAGAAAGTCTTCCCTACTTCTTCTGGATCTAGTAAAGTAGACTTCTTACTGATGGAAAAATGGGAAGTACCTTGCTTCTGGGGTCTGAAGTTTAGGACTTTGAGCGCATGAGTGCTCCCCCTTCTGGCCTCTTGGCTGTATTATTTTTTTCTTTTTTATGATGTGCATTCTGATAGTTGTCCTGTAGGTTGTCAGTTAACATGCAAGTAGTATTCTACCTCATTAGAATTATAAAGTAGTCCTCTAAACTTTCATACAGCAAACAAGTATTTATTTATCTGGAATCTGGTTAAGAACTATTAGAAAACAATTCAATACAGCTAAGCTAAAATGATAGCTAATACAGCGGCAGTTCAGAAAGCTCTGAGGGTCTCACACTATGTTTGGCTTGTAATGATAGACATTATTACTTAGAGTATTGAAGCTCTGGAAAGGGTAGAAGACCCACGGGTCACACATTGTGCCATGATGCTCTAACTTCTGGAATTTGCCTAGAAAAACATGTTATTGTCAGTTGGTTTGTTATAATTGTATGGCTTTTTCATAAAAAAGAAAATATTATGCAAATCATCATTTATTTACAAGTTCAGATCGAATTATGATTATGCTACCATTTATTAAAATAATGTGGCCAGTCTCCAATTTTTTTTTACTTTTTAAATTTAATTTAATTTAATTTTTTATCATGATAAGTGTACTATATAATCCACATCACTTATTTCACCCATCCCCCACTGCCTTCCCCTCTGGTAACCATCAGTTTTTTCTCTACAGTTAAGGGTCTGTTTTTTGGTTTGTCTCTTTCTCTTTTTCTTCTTTTGCTCATTTGTTTTGTTTCTTAAATTCCACATATGAGTGAAATCATATGGTATTTGTCTTTCTCTGACCAACTTATTTCACTTAGCATAATACTCTCTAGCTCCATCCACGTTGTTGCAAGTGGCAAGATTTCATTCCTTTTTATGGTTGAGTAATATTCCAATGTGTGTGTGTGTGTGTGTGTGTGTGTGTGTGTGTATACACCACATCTTCTTTATCCATTCATCTGTCAGTAGACATTTTGGCTGCTTCCATAGTTTGACTATTGTAGATAATGCTGCAATAAACATGGAGGTGCATGTATCCCTTTGAATTAGTGTTTTTGTATTTTGGAGGCAGATACCTAGTAGTGTACTTATTGGATTGTAGGGTGGTTTTATTTTTAACTCTTTGAGGAACCTCCACACTGTTTTCCATAGTAGCTGCCCCAGTTTGCATTCCCACCAACAGTGCAAAAGAGCTCCTTGTTCTCCACATCCTTGCCAGCATTTGTTATTTCTTATGTTTTTTATTTTAGCCATTCTGACAGGTGTGAGGTGGTATCTCATTGTGGTTTTGATTTGTATTTCCCTGATGATGAGTTATGTTGAGCATCTTTTCATGTATCTGTTGGCCATTTGGATGTCTTATTTAGAGAAACATCTGTTCATGTCTTCTGCCCATTTTAAAATTGGATTATTTGTTTTTGGGGTGCTGCATTGCATCAGTTTTTTATATGTTTTGGATACTAAGCTTTTATTGGATATGACCTTTGCAAATATCTTCTCCCATTCCATAGGGTGCTTTTCTCTCAGCTTTATTTTAAATGAGGTTTCTTTTACCCAGTTTCACAAACTGAAACAGCAACAATAACAGAAAACCAGGGACACAACAGCTGAACTATGGGGTTTGTTATTCTGACATGCTACCAGCCTACTAGAGGAGAACTGATCAGCTGTCCCTGCCTGAGCCAAGGGAGGGTGGCCGTTGTTCAGACGAAGATGCTGGAGGTAGGAAGTGCGGACTCAGCAGCTCAGTGCAGTCAGGGCTGTGGCACTTTCATGGCTGCCGCAACCCAAGACATCAGGTCTGAAATCAAGGCAAGAAGTAGGAGACTTAGACAGAGCCCCTAAAAACATTTGTCCATGGCTTTCTCTTGCTAGAGCTGTGTCTTCAGCCACTCTTGGTTATAAGAATACCTGGAATAAGGATGAAGATTTAACTATCCTGTCTCCAGGTAGTAAAGGCCTATCCCCTACTGGATAGGGGGAGGAGATGGGTGATCTTTGGGGCATAGAAGAGAAGGACTACCTCTGTTGTCACTGGTCTGAGTCAAGAGAGGGTAGCAGCTGTTCAGTTGGAGATGCCAACAGTGTAAGCTTGCTGAGGGCTTTTACATATTGTTTTACTTATCTTAAGTAAACTTACATAACCTGGTTTTGGGGTCAAGAAATATAATATGTTTAAAGTTTGTCTTATGTAATACATAATATAAACAAATTTTCAGTGTCCCTTTCATTTAAATCTTCAGAGGTACAAAACAGATGCAAGAGTTGGTGACTACTGTGTCTTTGGGTTTATTGGGGTGTGTTGTAAGGACACATGGTCAGAGTCCAGGCTCAGAAGGGACTAGTGCATGACTCTCCTTGAGCTACTTAACCTCTATGCTCTGGTTTCTCCAACTTCTAAATTGGAGACAAATGCTGTTATCTCAAAGAATGTGAAGTTTGCTGGGGGTCTAGCACACTTCTTGTATGCATGAGGCTAAATGAATAAATGAATATGTATTTGCCTGCATAAGTATGTTTATGCATGTATCTGCATGCACACATACGTCCATGTGTAAATGTGTGAGTACATGTATGAATATATGCATACCAACCTCCCCTCCCGATCTCCTTCACTCCAAAGTATTTTGCCCCTATGAGTTGTGGTAGATTGTTTGCAAACATGGGCTTCAGTGACTCCTCTTATTTCTCCACATCCCCTGCTTTGCACTGACATGCTCACACCTCCCCTGAAGAAGAGTCCATTCCCCGCCTCTTGAATCTGGACGGCTGTATGTCTGACTTTGATCAACACAATGAAGTGGGAGTGGCAGTGCATCAGTTCTGAGTCAGGATTGACGAAGCCATCAAAACTTGAACTCACTTGTTTGGACTGCAGCCGCCAGCTTGTGAAAGAGTCCAAGCTGGGACCATGCAAACTGCTGCCTTCACACTAAACCAGACCCTGGAAAGCCAAACAGACATTTCTCCTCCTTTCTACATACAAAGTGCTTAAAACAGTGCCTTGTGGAGTAATTGTTCTTCTCATCCACACTTGATGTCCACTGTCACCTAATTGTGGTTCACACTTCCCAATGGTGCGTTGAGAACAAGGTAGACCAGATGGACAAGCACTTGAGCAGAGTGATGATTAATCACCTACCTTGAGCCCTTCTTTCTCCAGGCTCCAGACCATTCTCAAACTCCAGCAACAAGCTGAAGAGAGGCAGGCTTCTTCTGTCTTGGGACCTGTAGACGTGGGTTCAAGGAGGCCTTCCCTGTGTGCTGCACAGATTCCTGCTTAAGAAAGATGAATCCGCATTTATTCAGCCTTTGCTGAGAACTCTCTATTCCTCAGGCAGACCGAGGGTGTCATATCAATGAGCTAAGTGAGACCAAGGTGTGAGTGTTTTGCAGAATATGAGGTAAATATGGAATAAGACTCTCTGCCAGGATTCTCAGCTAAAGACATCACTCCTGGACTTGCCACTGCCTTTAACACCAGGCCTGTGTCAGGGCATTACTGGGCTCTGGGATGAAAGAGTCTACATCACTCTGCTGTTCTAGAATAAGACATTGAATCTTGGATCAGGATGTCCCACCTATGGTACATAAAAAGCCTTTTTTGTGTTAATCCTCATTTCCCCTGCAGTGACTCAGTCCTGTTCATGGTCTTGGCAAGTCTAAGCTGCCTGTGGAGGCCGAGATTCCTGCAGGTGCCCTGACCTAGAACTGGATGTCACCTTCCCATCCAATTTCTTCAGACAGATACACAGACACACACATATTTACATGGGCACTCACACTCACACACCAACACACATACACAGGTACATCTACTCACACACACACACACACAGACACACATATACATATTAACAGTCACATGGACACACTTAGACATGCACACAAACACCCTGAGCTGTAAACCTAGCCACCATGAACATCACTGCTGCACTGAGCTGCTCCTGGGGAGCCTGGCAGGCAACCAGCCAGTAGACAGCACTTGGGGACACAAATAGCTGGATGTACCTAGCTGAGCTTTAGACTTTCTGTCCACAGTTCCTGGACTGTGTTAAAAAGCCTCATGGCACAGTTCATGTCTTCACCAAGCAGCACCTCCTGCACTGGGTGCATCTGAGCTCCTGGTTCATCTAGCTGGCAGGATCCAAACATAGCCCCCAGAGATGGGTCTGTTGCATCCCTGCCTATATATAGCAGCAAAGGGGTGGCAGGGAGGGAGGTAGGGCAGCCAGGAGCCTGAGAACATAAACTGTCAGGTAAAGACCATAGGGCAAACTTGGGGCTCTAGGCTTTTGTATATAAGTATATTCTTTCCATTTTGCTCCTAGTAATGACTGGGGTAGGGGGTAAAGGGGAACTCTTCTATTGTGCTTGGTTCTTTTGCGGGGATCAGTTGGTTTCCATGGCTGAATAAAAAGCATACAGATTCCAGTTCCCAGAGTATTTTATGAAAAGCTTGTCTTTGTGGCTTCTTGATTTTTATTTCTAGAGAGTTATTTCACCTAAAATACTAGTTACACTTTGCCTATGAGCCTGAAAGGATGGGATTTGCTTGTGGCATTTGGGAAATGGTATGGTGGATGAAGCAATGCTGGGGCCTGGGAGGCCAGGTTCCAGGTGGGCACAGAGGATGAGGAGGTAGATGCCACACCTGCATTTAAACTCAAACCATCTGAGTGGGAGCAGAGTCAGGGAGGAAGCAGATCCCAGAGGAGCTGGCCCAGACCAACCTTCCTGAACCCAGTGGGGAGGGCTGGGCCCCATAGTGAGGGGCCACACTCATGGCCTTCACAGAAAAAAAGGATTCAATAGGCCGAATGTGCTTCCTTTAACAGACCCTGTGGATTTGGTCCTTAAGATGCCAACCCATTGGCTGGAGTGAATGTGAGGTCAGTTACAATCACTTTGGGGAGTTTTTGAATGTGCAAGTGGTGACTAGTGGAATACTAAATAAAACAAAGTAAAGGACGCCCCTGGAGATTCGAGATCTCCACAAGCTGGGAGAATACGGTTTGCAAACAGCCCGGAGAAGGCAGGACACTCATGGAGTCTTTGTGCAGAACAAGTCATGTCAGAACAATGCACACTCTTTCTCGGCAGGCTGACAGGTTGACAGGTATGGTGGATTAAAGGGGGCAAGTCTCAGATGCTATTGCCTGAACAGTATCAGCAGCTGAATTTGACAGAGGTAGTCATCACAGAGGGAGGCCCGTAACAGGGAGGCATGCAGGGCTAGTCATGGGGGCCACTGCATGTGGAGGTGCTTTTGGCATTGTTCCCATGGTGGACCCAGGCAAAGTCCATCAAGGATTCCTGAAGCCTGGGGGTACAGACACATGTGGGGTACATCCCAGGAATGGCTCCCAGATGGGCACCCAATGTTAACATTTATGTTAAGATCAAATGATAACACAAGAAACCTTATGAAATATTGACAAAGGACAACAACTTGACAGCATTTGAGAATATTTGAAGAAAATTAGAAGTATGTTGATGAATAAAGATGGTTCAATTTATTTGCTCAAGAGTCCCAAGTCATTGGGCACCCGCTACATGTTTTGTGTTTTCTGGGAACACAAGAAAATAGAAGATGTGGTACCTTCCCTTGGGAAGCTGATAGTTTTCTTTGATGCAAATCATCAAAAGAAACCAAAACAAAACCAAAACAACAACAACAAAGTATAAAAAATAAGAATAAGAAATGCCAAGGATGGGTAAAGGGAACAAAAACAGGGCTAAAATAGGTACTCCATTATAGGCATGATAGGAGATGCTGCTAACTTCTGTTTAACGCTCAGCAAGGCACAGTTCTGCTCAGGAGACCCAGGTAACGGGGCCCAGCTAGAGCTGATGCTGTTGACCACCATGCTCTTCTGCCTTTGTGCTGGCGGTCAACTTCCAGGCACCCACATGGACACTGAGTAGCACCTTCTCTGTCTATGCCTCTCAGAATGTGCCCACTCCGTTTGCTGGTTCCTGGTAGATATTGTGGTTTTCAGTCAGTGTCAGAGCCCTGCCAAGCGACACTGAACCCAGGAAGCAGCCCCCGCCCCGGCTCTGCTCTTAGTGAGAGGTCAAAGATGGGCAATCACTAGACAGGAGAGGCCGTGCAAGTGAGCAGGAGGAAGGGCAGGCTCAGCTAAGCTAAGCTGTAGCTTGGGCCCAGATGCCTTTCCATTGTCTGGTCTGAGTTCTGCTGCTGGCCACCCCAGAGGACATGTGTATTTCCCTCCTGGCTTGGGAGACTTTGGTAAACCTCCAAGTCCCAAAGAGAAAACAAACAACAAAATGTCACTGTCACCCCCTTGCATGATAAAGGACAGGAATGCCTTCTGTTTTCTTCACAGAATGAGCTAAGTCAGATTTTGTACATCTCTTGTTCCATACCACAGAGTACAGAGAGTATAAAAACAGTGGCAGGTAGGACCGCTAGATAGTGGCCTCCCCAACCCCCACCCCCACCTCTCCACCTCCTCCCACAGGGAGGAGTACTCTTCCCTGGTCACGGGGCTGCATGGGGAAGGGCTCACTGACCAGCTCACCACCCATGGGCCCCCTCAAGCAGCCCTGCCCTTCCTGTACCAGCGCCTCTCCATGCCATCCGGCAGGAGCTTCCTGCTGCCAGCAGATCCTGCGAGCAAAGGGAAACCACGTAACTTGCACAGTGGCAGGAGTTCACAGTGTCAGTGTGGGTGACTCTGGGCACTGGCTTCATGCAAAGCAGTGATTACGCTAGTCCCACTGTGCTAACCCATTAAGGGAAGAGACAGCTTAGGCACTTTGTAATACAAAGCTATCCAAGTATTGAGGTATCCTCACAGAAGTTAGGGAAGCCCTGAATACTTTCCCAAAATCATTCTCTTTCCAATTATTATCAAAGTCCATTTCACTGGAAGAATTAATTACACCAGCAAACCTAAACAACACTTGATCATTCTTTGCTCTGAGAATTAGCACACATTTGTAATTACAATCTAAATCTTGTTAAAGATTGAATGAACTCACTTACATAGCTTTGGGTTTCCTTTTTTGGCATAAAGCCCACATGTGCACGTGCACACTATTGTGAAGTTTGGTTCCTTGGTTAAGTGGATTTATTTTAACTGGATTTCCCCCCATTATCAAATATTCTTTGGAAACAATAACCTCTCATATTAACATAGGTTCCTGGAGATTTTCAGACCATCTTTCATAAAAGTCTCACATATGGGGCTACTTTGGTCTGTGATTTCCTCACCTCCTCTGCTGGAGAAGGGGCTGTGAGCTCCCACTCCATCCTGATAGCATGCTGAGCCGAAGAGAATCGTGAGGAAGTAAAGCCAGTCCTGCTGCCTTCAAAGGCATGATGAACACTCGCGCTTGTAACTAGACTGGTTGTGAGCAGATCCAAATGTTTGCCCTCATGGCCTGGTATGACTAGTGTCCCTCTGGTCACTGCCCTTTCCATGCCCAGAAGTAGCCAGTTTGGATGATAAGTCATGAACATACCAGAGTCAATCATATGCTCAGGGTATGAAGTAAAAGTGTAAGTTAAAGAGGCTAGAAAAGTGTGGGCTAGTATCTCCCAGAAAGACTTAGTTTTTTCATCTGACCAAGAGTTCAGCATTTTTATGTGCCAAGCTCAGTTCTGGGTGCACAGGATACAGTGGGTCAGACACGGTCTCAGCTGTCATGGAGTGCACACTCCCCTGGGGCAGGTAGAGAAACAGGTACAGAGAATAGACAGGCACAGAAAACAAACAAGTTGTAGACTGTGGTAAGTGCTACGAAGAAAACAGGTTCAAATGGCAGGTTGACTGGCGGAGAGTGGAAAAATGTATGTGGTAGTCAGGCACAGCATCTTTGAGAAAATGATTTTGGAGCTAAGATCCTGAAACAAGATGGATTTAACCATGCCAAGACATGTGCAAAGGGCCCAGGCACCAAACAAATGCAAAGGCTGTGGAGCAGGACCCAACCAGAAAGAAACCAGTATTTCGGGAACAGGCGCCAAGAGGCCAGTGGTGTGGGTGCTGGTGTTGGAGAATCTCCAAGTGCAGGGGGTACAGAAATAGGAGTTGGGCCTGGGGCAATTTTACAGAGGCTGGATTGTGCAGGAGTTCAGGCCAGGCTGACAGGTTTGGACTTTATTCTAAATACAGACAGAAGCCCTTGCAGACTATAAGCAGAGGAGGGAGAAGGTCTGGTTAGCATTTCTAGAGCCATCTTGCTGTGCTCTCAGAGAATTGGATGTGAAGGCACAAGGAGAAGCAGGTGGAGGGTGACTGCCCTGGTCCAGGTGGGGCATGGCTGTGGGTGAAGTGGGGTACTGGGGATGCTGGGGATGGGTAGGGTAGGATTGGGCTGCTGAGAATCAGTACAGAAAGAAGAATGGAGGATAACTCTGGGGTTTGGGGTTGACAGAGTTACTTGTAAGCTCCATGGGGCAGGGGTTCTGTCTGGTTGGCTCACTGCACTATGCCAGGGCCTGGGATTGCACCTGGCATGCTGCAAGGGCTCTAAATGCTTGTGTGGAGTTGGTGAGTGGTGGAGCGAGAGCGAGGTTGTGTCTTGTGGCTCTGAGAGTTAGGGCTCTCTCCCAGTAGAGTGCCAGGCAGCCTCATGCTCAGAGGGAGGCATGGCAGCACTCCAGTGGACGTCCGCATCTGGATGATCCTGTGGAAGCTCGACTGGGGTGACTCAACCACACTGTCTGTTCATTAGGATGTAGGGCTTGGGGGGCATAAGGAAGATGAGGGAATGCAGGGGAACTGGCACAGGTAGAGGAATGCCCTGTGCATGGATGGCAGAGTAGTGATGGAGGGAAGACAAAGCCCTTGAAAAGCCAGGGAGGGGGATGAGCAGTGAAGTCACAAAACAGTGACATAAGTGTTGGAGGGTGAAGAGGCAATGGCTGGGGCTGACATTGTCTATTTGTGAGTGATTCCTGTTGAAGGTGTCCTTGAGGTTGAGCCCTGGAGGATCAGTAGGCCACAATGGAGGAAGACCCAACTCTGAGAGGTTCCAAGTGGCAGGAGAAGGACTAGTCACAGGGGTGGGCCTGGGACCCCGAGAGTCCAATCTGGTTGCCCTGCTCCTTTGCCTAGGGAAGGCCAGAGTGGCTGCCCAGCAGAGCCCCCACTGTGCTGATTGAGAGGAGCATGGACATGGCAGACACCATGTAGTCCTTGCTTTCATGCCCTGCCTGAGGGAGGCGCTTGGCAGCCCCTCATACCTTCTCTGATGTGACCCACAAATGCCCTTTATCCTGCTGCAGGTCCTGCTGGTCACTCCATGGAGGTCCTGCTCAGTGCTTTTTCTGTGTCTGTTTAGGGCTCCCCCCACCTAAGAATGGTTTACACTCTTTAATTCAATGTCCCAGAAATGTTGACTCTTATTTGTTATATAACACTTAAACTGATTGGTTAAAAAAAAGAGTTTTGGGGAATGCTCCAGGATATGGCCTAGGGCACAGGAGATAGAGATGTGTCTCCCCTACTAGAATGGGATTTGCCAGTTAAATTTTGGGGCCTGGACTTTAACAACATGCTCAGAGACATGGAGAGATAGGGTGGGTTCCTTGTCAGATATACACAGTAAACCTACTTCAGACCAACCCTCCATTATTGCTGAAGGTCAGCCACTTGACGGCCATTAGCAAGTGCCCTCCCATCACTGCCTTTTGTGGGAGAAGAGACACAAAATGCCCATCTCTTATTGCCACACCTGCCCCTATCCCTGCTTATGTCTCAGACATAATCCCGGTTTGTAATCCGAGACCATGTCTTTCCATTCCCCAAACTGACAGATTCCCTGTAGGGTAATGACTGTGAGTCTGCGAGTGTCACATGGGCAGGACGAGAGGGGCAGCCTTGATACACAGCTTTCCTCTGAGACATACCAAATTGACAATCCAAACCTTAGCTGGTGCCGGTCAGTTTGAATAGACACTAGAGAACGTCCCTCTGTAACCATGCCAGTGGGAATTTATTTGAACAGAACTAGGATCAAATCCAGACACTTGAACCACACTTGCTTTAAGCATAAAATAAATAATATAATCCTGAGGTTAGGGGGGATTTGAACAAGTACACATTGGTAAAGTGTGCTAGCCCCCTAGGCTAATAGTAACTGCCTGACAAATGGAGATTGTTACTGTTTTTATATTCAAAAGCTGTTAGGTTAACTGCATGTTGCAAAAGCTGCAAGAAAGGAATCCTGTCTCTTGCATGTCTCTGTGAATTTTAAGGTAAGCTTTTCAATTTCCACCAAAATGCCAGCTAGAATGTTGATGTGATTGTGTTGAATCTGTAGATCAATTTGAGGATTATTGCCATTTTAGCAATGTTGTTTACCGATTCATGAACACAGAACACCTTTCCATTTATTTAACTCTTCTGTCTTTTCTTTCAGTGACATCTTATAGCTTTGGTGTACAAGTTCTACATGTCTTTTGTTAAATGTATCCCTGAGCATTTTATTCTTCTGGATTCTGAACGTGTGATGTTTTCAATAATGGAATGATCATCAGCACCCAGTAGGCCTGGGTATAAATTCTGGCTCTGTTAACTGACTAGTTTTGCACCTTGGGCAAGATACTGATGTTCTCTGAGCATCTGTTTCCTCATCTACAAAGTAGGCATCCCAGTTCATTTTTGCTGGGGTGGGCAAGGTGATCACCTCGGGTAATGCACGGGAAAGCACACAGCACAGTGCTAGTGAAGATTAGTTGTATTCCTTCCTTTACTAAATCTGCAGTAAGACCCATTATTATTCCACACGTGAAATTGTGTTTGTGTGTGCTGTATCAAAATACCACCAACATGGTTGGGGACACACATCTGCCGACATTTGTACTTCAGATATTTAAAAATATTTTTTCACCCTTCTTTTCTCTTCAGTGATATAATTTTTATCTATTTCTAATTCTCAATTTCTCCCCCTCAAAAAAAAAAATCCCCTTGAGATTCTTTGACCTACATCCGGCTTTTGTGGGCTTATTAAAGAATTTTCTCTCCCCCAAATATCACTAATGCAATTTACTTCATTTATTATCTCATTACCAGCTCATATGTTCTTAGAAGCATGGAATTTTATCAGAATTCTGTTCTTCTATCTTTAAATATATTTAATCATATTTAATACCTGAGGTGATTGATGCCCAGCCCCTGTAAATAAAGCAAGCTTTCCCCCCCTTCTTTTAATTCAATGCTTTCTGTTGTACATGGGACTCAGGTTTCAAAGCTTAGCAAAAGACTAACGACCTGGCCTTGAAGGGACAAGCCGCCGTCTCCCGGAGTGCGTCACACTGCCCACAGCAAGGTGGGGTGGGTTCTCCACCAGCACTTGGTGGGATGGAATTGTAAAAGCAAAACATCTTCAGGAACTCAGGGTCTCTTTTGCAAAGTTAAATAGAAACATGGGCTATTAACCAACACTGGGGACTGTTGCTGTTAGACGGAAAACACACAAGCTCGTGAAGACTATCAGCAACAGGGGTTTGAAGATCTTACGCCATCCTGATTTTATTTTTTGAAATTTTTTAAAATTTGTTTATTGTTATGTTAATCACCATACATTACATCATTAGTTTTTGATGTAGGGTTCCATGATTCATTGTTTGTGCATCACACCCAGTGCTCCATACAGAATGTGCCCTTTTTAATACCCATCACCAGGCTAACCCATCCCCCCACGCTCCTCCTCTCTGGAACCCTCAGTTTGTTTTTCAGAGTCCATCGTCTCTCATGGTTCATCTCCCCCTCCGACTTACTCCCCTTCATTCGTACCCTCCTGCTACCTTCTTCTTCTTCTTTTTTTTCTTAACATATATTGCATTATTTGTTTCAGAAGTACAGACCTGTGATTCAACAGTCTTGCACAATTCACAGCGCTCACCATAGCACATACCCTCCCCAATGTCTATCACCCAGCCGCCCCATCCCTCCCAACCCCCACCACTCCAGCAAACCTCAGTTTGTTTCCTGAGATTAAGAATTCCTCATATCAGTGAGGTCATATGATACATGTCTTTCTCTGATTGACTTATTTCACTCAGCATAACACCCTCCAGATCCATCCACGTCATTGCAAATGGGAACATCTCATTCATTTAGATGGCTGCATAATATTCCATTGTGTATATATACCACATTTCTTTAGCCATTCATCTGTCGATGGACATCTTGG
>NW_027397173.1:114736-129678 GCF_003265705.2 Callorhinus ursinus
AAAAATTATTTAAAAAAATCTTTAGAATGAGGTGAAATTCTTTACAAATGGTTGAAAGATACATAAATAGCTGATTTCTGATTATCAGCTGAGGGAACAGGATAATAGATGCCATGTGAATCCTGCCATTAATTTTAATGATTCTGAGCAAAGCATGTTCCTAATACAAATAGCTGCCGTTAGAAATGTCACAGTCACTGGCACTGCATGCCCAGTCCTCTCCTGAGGTCAGGCAGGAAGTTAGAGGGGCAGCACGTATCAGGAAAGGAAGACCACACGGACCAGCAAGCCCTCCATCTCCCTGCCAGACTGAGGAGCCAGTGTCTACAGCTCTGTGCAGAGAGAAGCTCAGGGGCTGTGTGTCATCCCCGTCCTCCAGGTAGTGTTTCCATTTGCTCATTTATAACTCACAAATGGCATTTTGGTTTTTTAAAGATTTTATTTATTTATTTGAGAGAGAGAGTAATCGAGAAGGAGAGAGAGAATATGAACAGGGGGAGTGGCAGGCAGAGGGAGAGGGAGAAGCAGACTCCCTGCTGAGCAGGAACCCCCCCCACATGTGGGGCTGGATCCCAAGACCCTGGGATCATGACCTGAGCTGAAGGCAGACGCTTAACCGAGTGAGCCACCCAGGCGCCCCACGAATGGCATTTTTTCTTTTTTTTTTTATTATGTTCAGTTAGCCACTGTATAGTACATCATTAGTTTTTGATGTAGTGTTCAGTGATTCATTAGTTACGTATAACACCCAGTGCATTTGAAAAGATGCCAAATGGTGGCTGTAATGTTTCATTGGAAATGAACAAATACTATTTGAAGATTTTAACACAACTGGAATAAATACAATTGGAAGAAAATGCCAGAAAAACCAGAAACACCTCATAAGCTGCAAAAACAAACAAACAAAACAAAACAAAACAAAAAGCAGGGATCCAGCACCTTCCTTCCCCCCAAGTTCTGTTTTTAATCCCTTTTCTGTGAATTTTCATAGGATGTTGGGCTCTTTGGGCATTTCTGTATCAACTTAGAGAATCTGATGTTTTCAGTTAGCAAACAAAAACAATTACTCTTCTTTTTTTCCCCCTCTGTCTTGATTGAAGCAATGTGCCCCCTTCCTGTTGTTTATAGGCTTTGTCGTCCAGCTTTACCACATTCTTAGTTCAAGCACAGCTTCTAAAAGGCTGATCATATCAGAGCTGTCTATCAGAGCATGAGTACTGCCTCAGAGGAGCATGAGACAAAGAATATGGGGTCTCTACTCAGAAGTGTGTGCTGTGGGAGATCCATTTCCCATAAAGCAAAATGAATTGTACTCATCATTTGATGCTGACTGTTAGGAGGTGTGCTCCAGACCCCGGGGTGGGGGGGGGGAGGTGGAGGGTGGGCAAGGGAGGATTTTCTAATTAGTGACGATAAATTGAAAACAGAAGCACGTGGCTTACCAACTCTACTATATAAACATTTTTTAAAATGGAAAAAAATGAGATTTCCTCTAGCGTGAATCTGAAATAATTTGAAGCTTTTAGGAAAAGAAATATATCTCTTTACTAATCTAGGTAAATAACATATTTGCATATTTCATATATTTGATTATGTTGTAAATTCTGTTTTGTACTTTAGTACTATGTGCTTTGCTTTGAAAACTGTACTTCTATAGATGCTATACTAAGATTCTTGAAAGCCCTTATCCCAATGCACTTTGGGCGGAATGTTTTTTATCATCCCAGAATTCCTATGTTGAAGCCTTAGCCCTCAGTGTGATGATATTTTGAGATGGAGCCTTTGGGAGGTGAGTAGGATTAGTTGAGGTCATGGGTGTGGAATCCTCATGATAGCATTGGGAGGAAGGGAGAGAACTGCTGTTTATTCCCCATGGGTACACACCAAGAAAGGCTATGTGAGGACAGAGGGAGGAAGAGGCCTTCTGCTAGCCAGGAAGTTGACCCTCTCCAGAAATCAAATCACCCAGCACCTTGACCTGGGACTTCCCATCCTCCAGAACTGTGAGAAAATAAATGTCTGCTGTTTAAGCTGCCCACTCTGTGGTGTTTTAATGGTAGCCCGAGAGGACTTTCCATTACCCACAGTGCACTGGCCTTGGGTAGTGGCTAAGATGTTATATATGTGACACTGCTGAGAAGTAGCAGCTAATGAAGGCTTTTCCCACCCATTTGCTGGATTCCATTTATTTCAGCCCAAAGCTAGGCTGTGCACAGCTAGGCTGCTGCATGGCCTACTGTGTTTCTGATGAGAAACAGTATGGAACAGAGGCTGGGGCAGGTGTTCTGAGGCCGGGCTGGCTGGGTTCAAATCCCAGCTTTGCCACTTATTAGCTGTTTGTCAGACCTGACTTTACCTCTCTGTACCTCAGTTCCCTCTTCTGAAAGTGGGAGTGGTAATAATAAGGACCATTTTACAGGTTGGTTGTGACATACTGAACTGTGAGGTGCTTGGTCCATGTTGCCTATGACATTATCCATCCTTATGGAGCTAAAGAATTCTACTCATCATATCTCATCCAGGAGTTTTCTGTCCAGGTGTATCTTCTGCACACTTACCTCTATAAGCCCAAAGATTCTTACTGGCTAAGACCTCCAATTTTCTACCACTTTCCTAGCAGTAGAAGACCACTCAGCCTACACCAGGGCAAGCTTCAAGCACCAGAGAGTGAATGCCCTGGGATCAGGTCTTGACCAATGATGAACAGGGAGTTGGTGTACAAATGCCGAGTTCCCTTGCCCCTTAGGTCAGATTACTCTGAGTACATGTTCGACATGGTCTCTCAGACTTCCCCCAAAAGATTGAGCCCTAGCTGCCTACAGCAGAAACTGGCTTTTTAATGGGACATACTTTCTTGGCTTCTCTCTGTTCCCTGCCTCACTCACCATTACCTGTCTAGCACTTCCTGGAACCACCCCCCAAATAAACAATTTATATTCCAATCCTTGTTTCAGGGCTGCTAATGGCAAGTCTTGGGTATCACCACGGACATAGGAATCATAGCCTTATTGAAATGATAGGACTGTTCTGCATATGTGCTTCTCTTCTGCTCACTAAGTGAGTTCTGTCCCGGGACCAGTGGAAAGCAGGGACTAATGTGTCACACTGGGAGACAGTGTCATGTGGCTTTGCTCATGCATTGATGCTGCTCCAATTCACAACCTCTTCAGGGTGAATCACATCCCAGGTACACACAAGACAGAATCTCTCAGGGAGACAAAATCTCTCTGGATCCTCACAAATCAATGTTCTCCTGTAGAATCTAATAGGAAAGAATCTGACTTTGAAACAATCATTCATTTGATCTCCGCAGCTATCTTAATGACTGTTAAGAGTGTCATTCCATGGATGTATCTTCCAAAATCTCTTAAGAACATGCTAATTTGCTTTTCCAGATCAAATGCATATCCACCACAGTGCACTGCCATCTGGCTTCTGATCAGAAAGGTGTGAAGGCCTGTAGGGCTGTCTTCTGCCAGTAAAGATAATAATATACAAAGGTCATTGCAGTAAGATAGCCGGCCAGCAACCATGTTATTAAATGTTATCAGATCTGTTTCTGATGTATCTGGAAAACACCTTCAAGAGAGTTTTATCTGTATTTATATTTATTCTGCTTTAAATTCTGACTAGTTAAGAACTTCAGTGGATATGGACTTTTAAAAAATTATGCTCAGTGCTCATTTGGAAGTCATAAGATTAAGCATATCACACTTGCTTTCCAAATTTCAAAGGGCCCTTCATCCCAGATATGTGAATGATCCTTTGCCCCAGATTCATGGTCAGGTCTCAGAAGCTCTATGGTCACGTGAGGCTGGTGAGCAAACCAGGGCCTCTTCTCTTCCTCTCAGTGCCTCTTTTCTGAGGATGGTGGAAGAACTTGCTTCTTCTGCCAGAAAAAGGGCTGCTGATATATGGAAATCTACCTCAGGAGTGGGTTGCTAACACATGCATGATATTTATCACCCAGGGCATGACAAAGACTAATGGCAATATAACAAGATGGGTTAACCAGCCATCTAAATACATAGGTGATGGTAACAAAGTGAAGGGAAAAAATTAAGGGAAAAATGAGCTAAAACCAAGAGAGAAGTCGGTACTCCAAATATATATTTTGATGTCCAGAACTGGCTGTAAGCTCACTAGCAGCAATGCAAAGAGGGAGACACAATCAGCAACATGACTCACAGTGTCCAAGTGGTAAAAATAGACCAAGGACTCATGAGAAGCTCATCTATTTCTGTTCCTGAGATGAGATGCAAAGTTCTCATTGAAGCAACACTGCACTGCAATAAGCAGCGTCCCCAAAAATACCCCACTGGGAATACCTCCCCCAATTCTCCAGTCTCCCTTACCCTGCTCTAGCTTTTCCATGACCCTTATCTACATAACTCACTAATTAAATTCATGGTCTGCATCCCATCCTTAGGTAGATCATAAGCTTGGCAAGGTCAGAGGCTCCTGGCTGTCTCCCCATTGCACGCCCAGTATGGAGAGCAGTGTCTGGTACAGCGCAGGTGGTCAGTGCATATTTGTTGAATAATTGGATCAGGAGTTTTCCTTACAAAGTGGATCCATGAGATTCAGTGAGGGAAGTTTTATGCTCTGCAGACATTCATGGTACATGGGTCTCTGATGGCCTGTTTCAGTGCACTTTAGATTGTGGTGTATCTCATCCAAGGATCAAGTAGATGCACATATGTAAAGGGAGCACATAAATAACAAAAATGTTTTTAAAAGCCCATTGAAAGAAAATGGAGGACCCTGGAGATTGAAACAAAGGGAAGAGTCCCATATAACCTGGGCTGGGCCACCGTTAGACACCTGTGTGCTGTCCAGCCCTAACTTTGGCCGTGGGTCTTCATCTGTGGCTGTGAGGCTACTGACGAGCTGGGTCCTGGGGTTTATTTGCCCTGTTGTAAAGCCTAGAAATTCTTAGTTTTCAGTTTTCTTCGGGGTAGATCAAACTCTAAACTTGAAATCTATAGTTCATAAAGATTATCTTTCACTTCGAAGAAGTAAAAGAAGGCCAGAGGAGGCCAACAGAAAGTTGGGGATGGGGTGGAGCCAAGGAGTGGGACGGAGGTAGAAAGACAGGGGTTAGCTATTGCTGGGCCCCCTAAGGTACACTGAGGCCTTTGGACTGCACCCCAGGAGCAGTGTCACTGAAGGAATGTACACAGGGGTGTCACAAGATCGATTATATGTCCGAAAGACCCCTATGCTCCTGCACAGTGATAGCTGTCAGGGAGGACCTAGGAGATACTGAGATGGTCTGGGTCAGAGATGGTGACAGCTTGGTCTAGGGTGACATGGGAGACAAGTGGAAGAATCAGCAGGCCTTGTCAGTGGCATGATTTTGAGGAGGTAGTTGTAACAAAGACCGCAATGTTGGGGATTTGGATAGGTAGTGGTTCATGGACACAGGGTGGAGTGAAGAACAAGCCAGGGGTTTGGTGCTCCTTGAGTCTGATGCTTTTGAGAGGTCCTGGTGGGGATTCTAGTGGGTCTGGTGGTTACTGGCACCATGAGTGATGGGGAGACTGATGAGTAAGAAAGGATTTAAACCCAACATTTGAAGGCTGGACAAAGAAGGATGACCTGGCAGAGAGTGGGTGGGAAGACCTGAGGAGGGAGCAGGAAACACAGGAGAAGGTGCAGCCGGACGAGCCATGGGCAAAATTATCTGGAGAAGGAAGTGGCCAAGCATTGTGAGGTGTGAACGTATCCTCCTGGCTCATTGACATCTAGGCCTTGGGTTCTCTCAGTGGAGTGGTGGGGAGGGGACCAGATTGGTTCCTGCACACCCCTACCCCAGATCTGCCCTCTTCACTCAACCTTGCAACTAAATTTGGGTAGATTTGAGGTATCCACATTGGTTTCTTATACCATGGCATTCAGTTTTCAGTGGCACTGCAACATTTTTAATAAAATTTAAATTTAGTAGAATCCCAGGTGAACTCAGTGCATATCTATTGTTTCATACAGTACTCCATCCACCAGGTTAAGGTGTGTCTGCAGAACAAAGCATCCTTCTGAGGAGACCAAACCTTAGACATCACAGCATAGTGAGGCTAGGGCTTGTTGAGGGGATCAGAAATCCCAGCACAACAGGTAAGAGGCTAGACCCTACCCTTTAGTACTTGAAGCAAGTTTTTAAGTGTGTAGATAGTGACACATCATTGAAAGTTTCACTGTTTCTCAATGACCTCAGTCTCCATATCCTGCTGAATGTCATGGCCCAGTGGTAACCAGCCAGAGGCCAGCTTCAGAACAGCATTTCTACAGGGAGATGATGTTTTTAACCAGTCCAGAATAAGTGTCCCAGCATGGCAGAAATAAAAGAAAACTATGACATTATCGCAATGCTGACCAGGAGGCTTGGGCTATGATTTAGACCCCCATACCCTCAATTTATCCCAAGTGTTCCAATTTGGCACCACCTGGTTCTATTCATCAATAACCCCCAGGAGGAATTTTCCATCTAGGTTGATGCAGTTGTGGCTGCAAGCACACCTAGCTAGGGGTCTGTCATCTAGGCATCCCTATTTTTAGCAGGTTTTGAGACCAAGGGCATATGGAATAAGGTAAAGTGAAGCCTTTATCCAAAACATGCCATGTGTCCAAACAGCAGCAAACTCACATACCCAGAAAGAAAAAATGGAAGTGAGGTGGCACATCCAAGTTGTCAGCAAACCAAGCCAGCTTTGAAAGAGAGAAATCCCCTTGAAGATATGGAGAATGTGACGGCAATCCCCCTGCTGCCACCAGGGTGGCCAATGTCCTGGTATATTGCCACCTTTTTTCCCCTTGAAAGCTGGAGAAATGAGATCTCAAACTATAAACTTTCCAAAATTCAAGTCTCTGGAAGTCACATAACATTAACAACCACCAGAAAATGCCCTTATCTGGAAGCTCCAGTCTGGCCTTATTGCTGCAGAGGATCTGCGGCCAGCAATCCAGAAATTGTCCTCACCTAAACTAAAATGCCTGTTGGTTTCGCTCTGACTTGTTTAAAATCTGCTATACTGTGATTTTTCAGGGCAGTGGCTCTTCCTCAACCTACCAAGCCAAATTAGCATGGCCCACAGCAGACCACACAGTTCCCAGAATGGAGAGATTGCGCCTTGTCACCCAGGTCACATGGGAGGGGCAGATGCAAGTCTGCCATACAAGGAGAGCAGCTGGGGTCAGTCCTGCTGGGTGAGTTCTGGGAGGCGGAGTAGGACCTCTTTAGAGTTTTCACTCCTGCAGTCCAGGGCTGGTGGATTCATTCTCCACCTCAGTGTACAGTGACTGAGGCTGGTCCTGGGGGTACTGACTCCCTCCAAGCTCACCAAGCATGTGGATTGAGACAGTGCTTGTAATTGCTTGCAGTCGGATGCACATCAGTGCCTGCTGTGTGGATGAGTGCTGAGGGTGTACAGGCAGGGACAGTCAGCATCTGCAACACCAGAAATACCTCAAGTTTTTCTGATTCACCATTTATATTCCCAAGTGGTTTTGGAGGGAGGAGAGAATAATAGTTTCACTTTACCCCTGGCTGGTGAGAGCCCGGGCTTTTCTGGAAGATGCTATTGGAGCTCATTACTGAGGCCCTTCCTTTGTATGAAGGCCTATTCCCAGTCCATCCCTGGGCACCAGCGGGAACCCAAACTTTGCCATGGTTGGACTGCTATGAGCATGGGACTCAGAGGGGAGGGAGCTGCAGGGCCCAAAAGGGAGTACCTACTCAACACACAGGAGAGGTGTCAGTGAGGCTGTAGTTTCCTTGTGTGGCTTTTGAGGACTTCTATGATGGAGAAAAGAGAGGCTGCCAGTAGCGGGTATGAGCAGGACACCTGCAGCCTGACCAAGCCTTCTCTACCACCCTAACAGGAAAGAAACAGCCTGCACTGGCCTCCTTGGGCAGCCTCTCTCCTCCTTGTCCAGGACACGCTGTGGGCACAGTTTGCCCCAAATTTGTGGATCCCACACAAGGAACTCTTTGCCAAGAAGGGCCAGGAGGATAATGAAGAGGTGCACTGTTCCCACAAATCCAAGAACCACTAAGCAAGAAGTAGGTCAGCAGGCCACCGTAGTCCCTCATAAGTGCCTCAGCGCAAAGGGGCCACTCAGGCGCAGGTAGAGAGAAGGATCTCAGTCTCCTCAAGGCACTTAATGTGTGCTTAAAAAAAAAAGGAAAAGCTAGCAAAAAAGGGAGAAAAACTGCCTGAGAGGAGAAGGGGATAAAGAAAGGTGGGAGAAAGTTTAAGAGATTAACACAATGATAACAGTGGGTGAGTAGAAAGGTAAAATTAAGGGGGATAATATTTAAATATCAGATAATTTAAAAGCTCTAATGAAGAAAAGCGTATATAAAATAAGAGATTTAAAATAAATGTTAAAACAAAACATAGAAATAACAAAGGGGAGAGCCAGAATTTAAAGATTGTATTTTAAAGTAAAAACAAAAACCAAATGAGGAAGTAAATGTTAAGACAAGCCCAGGAATTGGAAACTAAATACATATAATTCTTCAAAATGATAAAAAAAATGTATGATTGCTCCGACTCCTAGCCCACCTGCCCCACAGGCACCCATTGGGATAATCATGAGAATTGAAGGAGAAAGGATATAAATAGATGTAGAAGTAAGGAGCCTAAAGATTAAATTAAGAGTTTTGCAATCAAGTCAATAAGAAATAAAAACACAATTGCCTAGATGCCAAGTCCCGCAACAGAATGAATTCATAGTGATTTAAGAAACTCACAGAGTGTAAAAAGACCATAAATAAAATATATGAAGGGTTTCGCTGGCTTGATGTGTAAATCTCCGTGGAGTATGTTTCTTGTGTGATGTCCTTGGGTTCCTGTAATTTTTGCAGAAACCCCTGGCACAAACACCTGTCACTTAAAGTTTACAACCTGATGTGCTCTAGGTGTATTTTATTTAGTACCTAGAGGGATTCAAGGGCTGTGTGTGCACACATGTGTGCACACACACATACTCACGGACTCACACACACACTTCATTTTAAAATAAATCACACACTGTCATTTTAAAATAAATCTAGATCCTAGTTTCTCTTGAACTCTCTATTATTTTCTCCCTCAACTAATTAAAGATTTATTTGTTTGAGAGAGAGAGAGAGTAATAGAGAGAGCAGGGAGAGGAGCAGAGGGAGAGGGAGAGATTGAATCCACAAGCCGACTCCCCAGGGAAGCATGGAGCCTGACTCAGGGCTTGATCCCAGGACCCCAAGATCATGACCTGAGTCGAAACCAAGAGTCAGCTGCTTAACTACCTGAGCCACTCAGGCTCCCCTCTTCTCCCTCAACTTATTTAAAATGTAGACTTTTTATTTATATCATTAGATGTTACTCTTAAATTTTTAATATGCATTCCTTAATGTACAAATTTCAGAGTTAATGCCATCACCATCCTTCTCCTTAAGCGTATAAGGATCTTAGACTCTCCTTTCCTTGTTACATTATTGTTCAGTATTTTACTTTTGTCATACCAGAATTCATCATTATTATTGTCACTCTTGTTGCTATTATTTTCTATAGTCAATGCTTATTAAAGATTACTCATATTCCCCAATTACCTTATATTTGCATCTATTTCTGCCTTTGGTGATGGATCTCCTCTGGTCTGGAGGACACACTTTCATTGTCCTTTGAGTGAAGAACTCGTAGTAGTTCATTCTTTCAGCTTTAACCAAGACTTTATTTTTATTGGTGAATTAATAGTTTAATTAGGTATAGAATTCTAGGCTGAAAGTTTTTTTTCTCTCCAGAACTTTGAAACTGATTTGATTTTTGTATGATTCATATGACTGCTGTTGAGAAATCTAATCTTGGTTTGCTTTTTTCCTATAGGGAATCTATATATTTTTTCTCCAGTTTAAGTTCATATTTTTTTATAGTTTTATTATAAGATCTATAGATGTGGAATCCCTGGCACTTAATTTGCATTATGTGTTTCTGGATCTGCAAATTCACATCATGCATTAGTTCTGATAAATTCTCAAATCTATTTATTTTATTTTTTTAATTTTTAATTGTTATGTTAATCACCATATATTACATCATTAGTTTTTGATGTATGTTCCATGATTCATTGCTTGTGCATAACACCCAGTGCTCCATGCAGAACGTGCCCCCTTGAATACCCATCACCAGGCTAACCCATCCCCCTACCCTCTTCCCCTCTAGAACCGTCATTTTGCTTTTCAGAGTCCATCGTCTCTCATGCTTCATCTCCCCCTCTGACTTACTCCCCCTCATTCTTCCCCTCCTGCTATCTTCTTCTTTTTAATTTTTCTTAACATATGTTGTATTATTTGTTGCAGAAGTACAGAACTGCGACTCAACACTCTTGCACAATTCACAGCGCTCATCATAGCACATACCCTACCCAATGTCTATCACCCAGCCACCCCATCCATCCCACCCCCACCACTCCAGCAACCCTCAGTTTGTTTCCTGAGATTAAGAATTCCTCATATCAGTGAGGTCATATGATACATGTCTTTCTCTGATTCACTTATTTCACTCAGCATAACACCCTCCAGTTCCATCCACGTCATTGCAAATGGCAAGATGTCATTCCTTTTGATGGCTGCATAATATTCCATTGTGTATATATACCACATCTTCTTTAGGCATTCATCTGTCGATGGACATCTTGGCTCTTTCCACAGTTTGGCTATTGTGGACATTGCTGCTATAAACATTGGGGTGCACGTACCCCTTCGGATCCCTACATTTGTATCTTTGGGGTAAATACCCAGTAGTGCAAATGCTGGGTCATATGGTACCTCTATTTTTCAACTATTTGAGGAACCTCCATATTGTTTTCCAAAGGGGTTGCACCAGCTTGCATTCCCAGCAACACTGTAGGAGGGTTCCCCTTTCTCCGCATCCCAGCCAACATCTGTCGTTTCCTGACTTGTTAATTTTAGCCATTCTGACTGGTGTGAGGTGGTATCTCATTGAGGTTTTGATTTGGATTTCCCTGATGGCAAGCGATGTTGAGCACTTTTCCATGCGTCTCTTGGCCATTTGATGTCTTCTTTGGAAAAATGTCTGTTCATGTCTTCTGCCCATTTCTTGATTGGATTATTTGTTCTTTGGGTGTTGAGTTTCATAAGTTCTATATAGACTTTGGATACTAGCCCTTTATTTGATATGTCATTTGCAAATGTCTTCTCCCATTCTACTGGTTGTCTTTTGGTTTTGTGGACTGTTTCTTTTGCTCTGCAAAAGCTTTTTATCGTGATGAAATCCCAATAGTTCATTTTTGCCCTTGCTTCCCTTGCTTTTGGCGAAGTTTCTAGGAAGAAGATGCTGCGGCTGAGGTCGAACAGGTTGCTGCCTGTGTTCTCTTTTACGATTTTGATGGACTCCTGTCTCACGTTTAGGTCTTTCAACCATTTGGAGTCTGTTTTTGTGTGCGGTGTAAGGAAATGGTCCAGTTTCAATCTTCTGCATGTGGCTGTCCAATTTTCCCAACACCATTTGTTGAAGAGACAGTCTTTTTGCCATTGGACATTCTTTCTTGCTTTGTCAAAGATAAGTTGACCATAGAGTTGAGGGTCCATTTCTGGGCTCTCTATTCTGTTCCATTGATCTATGTGTCTGTTTTTGTGCCAGTACCATACTGTCTTGATGATGACAGCTTTGTAATAGAGCTAGAAGTCCAGAACTGTGATGCCGCAGCTTTGCTTTTCTTTTTCAATATTCCTCTGGCTATTCAGGGTCTCTTCTTGTTCCATATTCAAATTTTAAGATTATTTGTTCCATTTCTTTGAAAAAAGTGGATGGTATTTTGATGGGGATTGCATTGAATGTGTAGATTGCTCTAGGTAGCATTGACATCTTCACAATGTTGGTTCTCCCAATCCATGAGCATGGAATATTTTTCCATTTCTTTGTGTTTTCTTCAATTTCTTTCATGAGTATTTTATACTTTTCTGAGTACAGATCCTTTCCCTCTTTGCTTAAATTAATTCCTAGGTATCTTATGGTTTTGGGTGCAATTTGAAATGGGATTGACTCCTTGATTTGCCTCACTTCTGTGTTGCTGTTGGTGTATAGGAATGCCACTGAGTTCTGTGCATTGATTTTATATCCTGCTACTTTACTGAATTCTTGCATACGTTCTAGCAGTTTTGGGGTGGAGTCTTTTGGGTTTTCCAAATACAGTATCATACCATCTGCCAAGAGTGAGAGTTTGACATCCTCTTTGCCGATTTGGATGCCTTTGATTTCTTTTTGTTGTCTGATTGCTGTGGCTAGGACTTCTAATACTATGTTGAATAGCAGTGGTGAGAGTGGACATCCCTGCCGCGTTCCTGACCTTAGGGGAAAATCTCTCAGCCTTTCCCCATTGAGAATGATATTCGCTGTAGGTGTTTCATAGATGGATTTTATGATATTGAGTTATGTACCCTCTATCCCTATACTCTGAAGAGTTTTGATCAAGAAGGATGCTGTAATTTGTCAAATGCTTTTTCTGCATCTATTGAGAGGATCATATAATTCTTGTTTTTCTTTTGTTAATGTATTGTATCATGTTGATTGATTTGCGGATGTTGAACCATCCTTGCAGCCCAGGGATAAATCCCACTGGAGCGTGATGAATAATCCTTTTAAGGTACTGTTGAATTCTATTGGCTAGTATTTTGGTGAGAATTTTTGCATCCATGTTCATCAAGGATATTGGTCTGTAATTCTCCTTTCTGATGGGGTCTTTGTCCAGTTGTGGGATGAAGGTAATGCTGGCCTCATAAATTGAGTTTGGAAGTTTTCCTTCCATTTGTAATTTTTGGAACAGTTTCAGGAGAATAGGTATTAATTCTTCTTGAAATGTCTGATAGAATTCCCCTGGGAAGCCATCTGGCCCTGGGCTTTTGTTTCTTGGGAGATTTTTGATGACTGCTTCAATTTCCTTAGTGCCTATAGGTCTGTTCAGGATTTCTATTTCTTCCTGGTTCAATTTTGGTAGTTGATACATCTCTAGGAATGCACCCATTTCTTCCAGGTTATCTAATTTGCTGGCATAGAGTTGCTCATAATATGTTCTTATAATTGTTTGTATTTCTTTGGTGTTGGTACTGATCTCTCCTCTTTCATTCATGATTTTGTTGATTTGGGTCGTTTCTCTTTTCTTTTTGATAAGTCTGGCCAGGGGTTTATCAATCTTGTTAATTCTTTCAAAGAACCAGCTCCTAGTTTCTTTGATCTGTTCTACTGTTCTTTTGGTTTCTAGTTCATTGATTTCTGCTCTGATCTTTATTATTTCTCTTCTCCTGCTGGGTTTAGGCTTTATTTGCTGTTCTTTCTCCAGCTCCTTTAGTTGTAGGGTTAGGTTTTGTATTTGAGACCTTTCTTGTTTCTTGAGAAAGGCTTGTATTGCTATATACTTTCCTCTCAGGACTGTCTTTGCTGTATCCCAAAGATTGTGAACAGTTGTGTTTTCATTTTCATTGGTTTCCATGAATTTTTTTAATTCTTCTTTAATTTCCTGGTTGACCCATTCATTCTTTAGTAGGATGCTCTTTAGCCTCCATGTATTTGAGTTCTTTCCGAATTCCCTCTTGTGATTGAGTTCTAGTTTCAAAGCATTGTGGTCTGAAAACATGCAGGGAATGGTCCCAATCTTTTGGTACCAGTTGAGACCTGATTTGTGACCTAGGATGTGATCATTTCTGGAGAATGTTCCATGGGCACTAGAGAAGAATGTGTATTCTGTTGCTTTGGGATGGAATGTTCTGAATATATCTGTGATGTCCATTTGGTCCAGTGTGTCATTTAAAGTTCTTATTTCCTTGTCGATCTTTTGCTTAGATGATCTGTCCATATCAGTGAGGGGGGTGTTAAAGTCTCCCACTATTATTGTATTGTTGTCAATTTGTTTCTTTGCTTTTGTTATTAATTGCCTTATATAATTGTCTACTCCCATGTTAGGGGCATAGATATTTACAATTGTTAGATCTTCTTGTTGGATAGACCCTTTAAGTAGGATACAGTGTCCTTCCTCATCTCTTCTTACAGTTTTTGTTTTAAAATCTAATTTGTCTGATATAAGGATTGCCACTCCAGCTTTCTTTTGGTGTCCATTAGCATGGTAAATTGTTTTCCACCCCCTCACTTTCAATGTGGGGGTGCTTTGGCTCTAAAATGAGTCTCTTGCAGACAGCATATTGATGGGTCTTGTTTTTTAATCCAATCTGATAGCCTGTGTCTTTTGATTGGGGCATTGAGCCCATTTACATTCAGGGTAACTATTGAAAGGTAGGAATTTAGTGCCATTGTATTGCCTGTAAGGTGACTGTTACTACTTATTGTCTGTGTTCCTTTCTGATCTATTCTGCTTTTAGGCTCTCTCTTTGCTTAGAGGACCCCATTCAATATTTCTTGGAGGGCTGGTTTCGTGTTTGCAAATTCCTTTACTTTTTGTTTGTCCTGGAAGCTTTTGATCTCTCCTTCTATTTTCAATGACAGCCTAGCTGGATATAGTATTCTTGGCTGCATGTTTTTCTCGTTTAGTGCTCTGAATATATCTTGCCAGTCCTTTCTGGCCTGCCAGGTCTCTGTGGATAGGTCTGTTGCCAATCTAATATTTTTACCATTTTAGGTTACATATCTCTTCTCCCGAGCTGCTTTCAGGATTTTCTCTTTGTCTCTGAGACTCGTAAGTTTTACTATTAGATGTTGGCGTGTTGACCTATTATTATTGATTTTGCGAGGGGTTCTCTGTGCCTCCTGGATTTTGATGCCTGTTTCCTTCCTCACATTAGGGAAGTTCTCTGCTATTATTTGCTCCAATATACCTTCTGCCCCTCTCTCTCTTTCTTCTTCTTCTGGGATCCCAATTATTCTAATGTTGTTTCATCTTATCGTATCACTTATCTCTCGAATTCTGCCCTCGTGATCCTGTAGTTGTTTATCTCT
>NW_027397173.1:139678-173989 GCF_003265705.2 Callorhinus ursinus
TCTGTTTTTGTGCCAGTACCATACTGTCTTGATGATGACAGCTTTGTGATAGAGCTGGAAGTCCGGAATTGTGATACTGCCAGCTTTGCTTTTCTTTTCAACATTCCTGTGGCTATTTGGGGTCTTTTCTGGTTCCATACAAATTTTAGCATGATTTGTTCCATTTCTTTGAAAAAAAGTGGATGTTATTTTGATGGGGATTGCATTGAATGTGTAGATTGCACTAGGCAGCATTGACATCTTCACAATATTTTTTCTCCCAATCCATGAGCATGGAACGTTTTTCCATTTCTTTGTGTCTTCCTCAATTTCTTTCATGAATATATTTCTGAGTACAGATCCTTTGCCTCTTTGGTTACATTTATTCCTAGGAATCTTATCGTTTTGGGTGCAGTTGTAAATGGGATTGACTCCTTAATTTGTCTCTCTTCTGTCTTGTTGTTGGTGTATAGGAACGCCACTGATTTCTGTGCATTGATTTTATATCCAGCCACTTGACTGAATTCCTGTATGAGTTCTAGCAGTTTTGGGGTGGAGTCTTTTGGATTTTCCACACAAAGTATCATATCATGTGCAAACAGTGAGAGTTTGACTTCTTCTTTGCTGATTTGGATGCCTTTGATTTCTTTTTGTTGTCTGATTGCTGTGGCTAGGGCTTCTAATACTAAGTTGAATAGCAGTGGTGAGAGTGGACATCCCTGCCGCGTTCCTGACCTTAAGGGGAAAGCTCTCAGTTTTTCCCCATTGAGAATGATATTCGCTTTAGGTTTTTCATAGATGGCTTTTATGATATTGAGGTATATACCCCCTATCCTTATACTCTGAAGAGTTTTGATCAAGAAAGGATGCTGTACTTTGTCAAGTGCTTTTTCTGCATCTATTGAGAGGATCATATGATTCTTGTTCTATCTTTTGTTAATGTATTGTATCACGTTGATTGATTTGTCGATGTTGAACCAACCTTGTAGCCCAGGGATTAATCCCACTTGGTCGTGGTGAATAATCCTTTTAATGTACCGTTGGATCCTATTGGCTAGTATTTTGGTGAGAATTTTTGCATTCATGTTCATCAAGGATATTGGTCTGTAATTCTCCTTTTTGATGGGGTCTTTGTCTGGTTTGGGGATCAAGGGAATGGTTGTGTCATAAAACGAGTTTGGAAGTTTTCCTTCCAATTCTATTTTTTGGAACAGTTTCAGAAGAGTAGGTATTAATTCTTCTTTAAATGTTTGGTAGAATTCCCCTGGGATGCCATCTGGCCCTGGGCTTTTATTTGTTGGGAGATTTTTGATGACTGCTTCAATTTCCTTAGTGGTTATAGGTCTCTTCAGGTTTTCTATTTCTTCCTGGTTCAGTTTTGGTAGTTGATACATCTCTAGGAATGCATCCATGTCTTCCAAATTATGTAATTTGCTGGCATATAGTTGCTCATATGTTTTTTTTGTTTTGTTTTGTTTTGTTTTGTTTTTTCCATTTGAGAGTAGTCATTTGTTAACTGACCAGATTACAAAAATAATCATGGCAGATTACTTAGTTCATACTTCTAATAAGCCCATTGATCTGGTCTTCCCTGTTACCAGCATCTCCACCTTTTACAAAATGGGTGGTCTTTTTCTTCATTCCCCCTCGTGGAGAAGATAATTTGAAGGGCCATAAAATGTTGTTTGCTTCTTGAAACGTTTTACAGCAGTATAGATCTCGTGAATCTGATCCTCCATGCAGATGATGCCGTATTTACCAAGAGATCCGTCAATCAATGTGTTATCTGTCAGGGCAATTCGCTTCTTGTTGATTTTGCCATAACCACGCTTGTAGATCAATTCATTCACCGACTTCAAGTTTCGATACCCCCATGCTATATAAGGTTCTACAATCTTTAGCATGTTAACTGAAGCCTTGTTGAGCTTAACAAAGTGCCATTGAAGATCTGGCAAAGGCAAAGAAGCTGAAACACCTTCAAACCTTTGGGCTCACACCATTGATATCTCTCATCCTGATGACAAATGCCAATCTGGGTTCCACAGGTACGTAGAAGTTGCCAGTTTTTCTTGCCATCCTTGCCATTCAAATCTCAGTTCTGTACATCTGCATATATTCCTTGTGGTAATCCTAAGCGTTTTCATAGATAAGCTTCCTTCTTGCCTTTTGAAGCATTTTCTGAGCAAACTTCTTCCTCAGATGCTTGATCTTCAACTCTGCGAAATTCCTTGCTTCTTCTTAAGAGTTTCTGGCACAGCAGGAACCTTCTTTTTCTTCTTTTCTACAGCCTCCATGGTTCCAGCCAGAAAAGAGGAAGTCTCCTCATAATATGTTCTTATAATTGTTTGTATTTCTTTCATGCTGGTTGTGATCTCTCCTCTTTCATTCATGATTTTGTTGATTTGGGTCCTTTCTCTTTTCTTTTTGGTAAGTCTGCCCAGGGGTTTATCAATCTTGTTAATTCTTTCAAGGAACCAGCTCCTAGTTTCGTTGATCTGTTCTACTGTTCTTTTGCTTTCTATTTCATTGATTTTGCTCTGATCTTTATTATTTCTCTTCTCCTGCTGGGTTTAGGCTTTATTTGCTGTTTTTTCTCTAGCTCCTTTAGGTGTAGGGTTAGGTTGTGTATTTGAGACCTTTCTTGTTTCTTGAGAAAGGCTTCAATTGCTATATACTTTCCTCTTAGGACTGCTTTTGCTGCATCCCAAAGATTTTGAACAGTTGTGTTTTCATTTTCATTGGTTTCCATGAACTTTTTTAATTCTTCTTTAATTTCCTGGTTGACCCATTCATTCTTTAGTAGGATGCTCTTTAACCTCCATGTATTTGAGTTCTTCCCAACTTTCCTCTTTTGATTGAGTTCTAATTTCAAAGCATTGTGGTCTGAAAATATGTAGGGAATAATCCCAATCTTTTGGTACTGGTTGAGACCTGATTTGTGACCTAAGATGTGATGTATTCTGGAGAATGTTCCATGGGCACTAGAGAAGAATGTGTATTCCGTTGCTTTGGGATGGAATGTTCTGAATATATCTGTGAAGTCCATTGGGTCCAGTGTGTCATTTAACGTCTTTATTTCCTTGTTGATCTTTTGCTTAGATGATCTGTCCATTTCAGTGATGGGGGTGTTAAAGTCCACCACTATTATTGTATTTTTGTCAATTTGTTTCTTTGCTTTTGTTATTAATTGGCTTATATAATTGGCTGCTCCCATGTTAGAGGCATAGATATTTACAATTGTTAGATCTTCTTGTTGGATAGACCCTTTAAGTAGGATATACTGCCCTTCCTCATCTCTTATTACAGTCTTTGGTTTAAAATCTAATTTGTCTGATATTAAGATTGCCACCCCAGCTTTCTTTTGGTGTCCATTAGCATGGTAAATGGTTTTCCACGCCCTCACTTTCAATGTGGTGGTATCTTTGGGTCTAAAATGAGTCTCTTGCAGACAGCATATCGATGGGTCTTGTCTTTTAATCCAATCTGATAGCCTGTGTCTTTTGATTGGGGCATTTAGCCCGTTTACATTCAGGGTAATTATTGAAAGATAGGAATTTAGTGCCAGTGTATTGCCTGTAAGGTGACTGTTACCGTATATTGTCTGTGTTCCTTTCTGATCTATGCTGCTTTTAGGCTCTCTCTTTGCTTAGAGGACCCCTTTCAATATTTCTTGGAGGGCTGGTTTCGTGTTTGCAAATTCCTTTACTTTTTGTTTGTCCTGGAAGCTTTTTATCTCTCCTTCTATTTTCAATGACAGCCTAGCTAGATGTAGTATTCTTGGCTGCATATTTTTCTCGTTTAGTGCTCTGAATATATCATGCCAGTTCTTTCTGGCCTGCCAGGTCTCTGTGGAGAGGTCTGCTGCCAATCTAATGTTTCTACCATTATAGTTTACATATCTCTTCTCCTGAGCTGCTTTCAGGATTTTCTCTTTGTCTCTGAGACTCGTAAGTTTTACTATTAGATGTCGGGGTGTTGACCTATTTTTATTGATTTTGAGAGTGGTTCTCTGTGTCTCCTGGATTTTGATGCCTGTTTCCTTCCTCACATTAGGGAAGTTCTCTGCTATAATTTTCTCCAATATACCTTCTGCCCCTCTCTCTCTCTCTTTCTTCTTCTTCTGTGATCCCAATCATTCTAATGTTGTTTCATCTTACGGTTTTGCTTATCTCTCGATTTCTACCCTGTTGATCCAGTAGTTGTTTATCTTTTCCTCATCTTCTTTATTTTCCATCATTTGGTCTTCTATATCGCTGATTCTCTCTTTTGCCTCATTTATCCTAGCAGTTAGTGCCCCCATTTTTTATTGCACCTCATTAATAGCCTTTTTGATTTCGACTTGGTTAGATTTTAGTTCTTTTATTTCTCTAGAAAGGGTTTCTCTTATAAATTCCATGCTTTTTGCAAGCCCAGCTGGTATCTTTAAAATCGTCATTCTGAACTCTAGGTCCGACATCATACTAATGTCTGTATTGAGTAGGTTCCTGGCAGACAGTACTACCTCTTCTTCTTTTTGTTGAGGTGATTTTTTTCCATCTTGTCATTTTGTTCATAGGAGAATAGATGAATGAGAGAACAAAATGCCAATAGGGTAACAACGTCCCAGAAAATATACTTTAAACAAATCAGAAAAGACCTGAGACCAGGGGGAAAGAAAGGGAAAGAAAGAAAAAAGAAAGATAAAAAAAAGAAAAAGATAAAGATAAAAACAAACAAAAACAGATCAAAACCAAAAAACAATACGATCAAATATGATCAGGCTGGTGCATAGATCAGTGCCACACCCTAGATTTTGGGTGTATTTTGGTCTGTTAGAAGAAAGTGCCTCCCAAAATTTTAAAGAAAGAAAGACTTATATATGTACAAAATAACGGTTGGTATGATGAAGGGATGGAATATGACTGTAAAGACGAAAATTATAAAAAATTTTATAAAAGGAATTGATAAGTTGTTTGAAAAAAGAAAGAGGATTTATAAAAAAGAACGAAAAAAAAGGGGGGAGAGAATGTGATCAGGCAGGAGACTAGAACAAAGTCATACAGTAGAGATTTAGGGTATATTTTGATCTATTAGAAGAAACTGTATGTCAAAATTTTAAAGAGAGAACAACTTATATATATATGCCAAAAATAAGGGTAACTACTATGAAGGGTTAGAATATGACTCTAAAAATGAAAAATAAAAATGTTTTTTTAAAAAGGGAATTGATAAGATGTTGTTTGAAAAAGGGAAGAAGAAAAATTCAAAAAAAAGTTAAAAAAATTACTTTGAAAGACTAAAGAATCATGGTTAAAAAGCCATGAATTCTATGTGCAGTATTCCCCTAGTGTTGGAGTTCTGCCATTCTCATTGATTGGTAAACTTGGTCTTGACTGGCTGTTCTTGCTGATCCTCTGGGGGAGGGACCTGTTGCTGTGGTTCCCAAATGTCTTCGCTGGAGGTGGAATTGCCCCGCTCTTGCTGGTCCGAGCTAGTAATCTGCTCGTGTTTGCTCATGGGAGCTTTTGTTCCTTGTAAGCTTTCCGTACAGCTTTGGAGGATGAGGGTGAAAATGGCGGCCTCCCAATCTCTGCCCCAGAGGAGCTGAGAACTTGGGGCCCCGCTCCTCAGTGCGCCCGCAGAGAAAAGCAGTCAATCACTCCCATCTCCCCGGTCTCTGTCCGCACTCCGTGCTCACCCGGCCTGCAACCGAGCGTTTCTATCTCTGGCACCCAACTCCGTGTGGAGTCTACAAACCCAGCAGATCCCTGCGATGTGCTCCCACACCGCTCCTCCCAGGGGAGGATGGGGAGTATCCCCGGATCTGCCACTTGTTGGGTCCCTCCTGGAGGAGCAGTGGCCCGACTGTGTCACCGATCATGGTTTATGGCAACCTTGAGCTGAGACCCCAGGCCTCGGCTCCGTCTCTGCAGCTGGCTTCCCTCCTCTGATACCTGGGAGTTCTGCTGCACTCAGGCATCCCTGGTCTTTCTGTGACCCCGAGGGTCCTGAGACCACACTGTCCCATGAGGGCTCCACCTCCCGCTTAGCCACTGGAGTGATGTCCTTCAGCGGAGCTGACTTCTCAAAGTTCCGATTTTGTGCTCCGCTGCTCTATCACTTGCCAGAAGTGGCCGACGGAAGCCCCCTCCCCCGCCGTTTATCCTCCCGAATATCGCCTCAGATTCACTTCTCCGCATGTCCTACTTTCTAGAAAGTGGTCGCTTTTCTGTTCAGAGAGTTGTTGCTATTCTTTTCTTCAATCTCCTGTTGAGTTCCTAGGTATTGAGAATGGTTTTATCCCTATTCAGCTGAGTTCCTGAGACCAGACGAAATCCAGGTCTCCTACACCTCCACCATCCTGCTGCACTCATGATCAGGAAATTCCAATTTTTTTTTAAGATTTTATTTATTTATTCATGAAAGACAGAGAGATAGAGAGAGAGGCAGAGGGAGAAGCAGGCTCCTAAGGAACAGGGAGCCTGAGGCGGGACTCAATCCCAGGACCCTGGGATCATGACCTGAGACGAAGGCAGATGCTTAACCATCTGAGCCACCCAGGCGCCCAGGAAATTCCAATTTACCTTGACTTTTGATCATGTGGTTTTTCCCTGTGTGGTTTTAGTTCCTTCCTGTATTTCTTGAATATCTTCAAAGAGACTTTCTTTGTCACCTCTGTCTTAGTGTTTATTATTTGAAGTTCTTGGGCGGCTACTCTATCTGCTCACTCAGGCTCATGGTGGATTGTTTCTTAGTAAATTTTAGATTTCTGATTTGTGACCCTCTTCACTGGAACTCAAGCTGAAAATTCTGGTTGAGGATTTCCTGAGGTGAAGTTATGTGGCACAGGTGCCCCTGGGGATCACTGACTTGTGACCACTTTTTCATGGTAGTTTCTCAGCTTATGGTTTTCTGATCATGCACACTAAGGTTTCAAACCCCAATGCCACATAATATTGAGTTTCCAACAGAGAACTTTCCCTAGTCTCAGGCCAAGTGGACCAAACCCTGTTTTCCGCCTCACTGTGCTAATGGGGCAAAGTGAGCACTGTCAATGGATATGTCATCCTTTGGGGTTCCCATTTTTATGTGAGATCTCAGGTCCTACTCCCTCTCTGAGGAGACCTAAAGCCTGTCTCCCCTCTCTATATGACCACTAAAACCCAACGTAGTTTTTGGGGGGGTTTTGAGAGTTGTTTTTTTTTTGAAACCAAGACTGACCTCTCTCCCCAAGGATGCCGAAGCATCAGCTTGCATTTCAGGCTCTATATTTCATGTATCTCTTTAATTTTTGTCTCTGAATATTTCCCTAGCTTTCATGTGAGCTCATCTATGCTTTTAAAGGAATCTTCACTGCATTATGTAACATGCATAGAAACTGTGTTGCAGGAGGGTTTCACATTGTAAAGTCAGCCTCCATGATTAAAGCAGATTTCTCCTGAGAAATCTTAAGATCTGGCAACACCAGGTCTGTTTCAGCAGGACTGAAATAGGCTAGAACCTTAGGCGGGGGAGTGTGCTCTGTGTTCAGTCTCTAAATTGTCACTTGCAATATTATTCTCATCCCTGTGTTGGCATTTATGATCCAGCATTGTATGCTGCCTACTATTTCCAACTTTGAGGCTCACTTCTGTCAAAGCCCATCAGCTAAATACCAACAGGAACACCTATAGCCAAATGAAATTGCTTATATTTAGCTGCTGCAGCAAGTCAAATTGACAACATAGAATCTTTGGAGCATCCCTAGTAGGGAGGAGAAGGTTCTTATAGGATTGGGGCTGTGCTAAGTGATTCTCAGGAGCAACTGGGGGCAGCCATGGGTGTGATACTGTGGACAGGTACATGCAGTTCAATAACTGGATATCTCAGTAACCTGTGTTCAGGAGGCAGAAGAACCAAGCAGAGCTGGGACTACCACTGGTAAGACCAGCACTTGCTCAAAAGCAAAGATTGACGGTACTTTTATAGCTGCAGTAGGTTTCTTAGGCAGAAACACAGTTTGTGAGGGTTCTCCTTGCCCTGTTGTGGGGGTTCTCCATTTCCCATCCTGAACATTATAACACCAGCAATCAGCAGGGTTGATTTTCAGTTTTCTCACCTTTTGGGGTAAACGGTTTCTGTAAAGAGAAATCCCTGTTCCAAAAGAAAGCACAGTTCTTCCAAAGCTCCTGCAGCAGGAGTAACTAACTGCTTGGCCCTGCCCATGTTGCAGTCTCTGGTTTCCTGCTGAGTTCTGATTCATAAGGGCCATAAAGCTGTCATATATGTGACTCACCGTATTCACTGCTTGGGTATATCTCTCAAGTTGTGTTTTCACTCTTTAAAGCCCAGTCCTCAGAACACTAAGGAATTAACCTAAGAAAACACCAACTCCCACCTGCTGACAATGCAATGAAATTGGTGAAGCAGCCAGGTGACCTGTGGTGAGGGCCATCCCCACTCCATTCTCCTAAAGACGTTATTTACCCTTTGTCGGTCCAAACACCCCAGTGTGAACCAAGGCTGGCCCAGCAAGTTCCCTGGAGCATGTGCCTCATTCCAGTTTGTGTTTCTTGACCTTCACTAGGTTTGTGAAAGCCATCACTGACAGGCAGAGAATAACTGAAGAGTAAATGGCCATGGGAATAAACTTGAGATATTAGCATAGGGACGCTTGGTTGAAATGTGACTCATTTTCTATGTCAGAACTCTGATGAATTAATTTCAGCTACTGATTTTTCTTTTTTTTAAGATTTTATTTATTTATTCATGAGAGACAGAGACAGAGAGAGAGAGAGAGGCAGAGGGAGAAGCAGGATCCCCTCTGAGCAGGGAGCCCGATGCGGGACCCGATCCCAGGACCCTGGGATCATGACCTGAGCTGAAGGCAGACGCTTAACCATCTGAGCCACCCAGGCGCCCCTACTGATTTTTCTTATGTGTTTCTCAGGCTGAGTTGGCCCTCTGTTTATTGCATGAAAGCCCAGGAAGCAGCTTGTTTATTATGCTAATTAATTGGAAGGTAGGCTATGGATGCCACCCGTTAGATTGTGCATTCATTTCTGAATCTTTGTAAAAAGAAATTGTGTTTCTCTATTGAAGAAGCACTTAGTTATTGGAAAACTGTGAGGAGATATCATTTTTAGTTTTTATGCTTTTAGTTTACTTTAGTAAATCAGAGGTTTAGTAAAACCAGTACATGGGAAATAGCAAATCACTCTACCATTTTGTTTTTGTGGGTACATGGGATTAATTATGTTGCATCCTAAGTATCTCTTAGGATGATTTATGATGTGGATGATGAGCTGGACATGTTTTCACTTTGGGGTTCACTTGTGTGAACTTGGGAAGATAAGAAGCATATTATTCTTGCAGTTTTCTTTGTTACCCCTTCCCATGGAATGGATTCTAGCAACAACCAATCCCTATCCCAGTTCTGTTCTGTGTCTTTACTACTGATACAGAGAGAAGGCTAAATGGTTTCTTTGATCCTTTGATAGTTTATATTCCTTATGAAACTCTGATCTATGTGAAACCCTTGGTACACAGTAGACTCCTCTCTCCTTCTCCCCTTCCTTCTTCCTCTCTGTCTCTCTTTCCTGCATGTGCACACACACACACACATGCACACAGACACGTGCACACAAACACATACTCACACCTACCACCACACAAAACACAGAATATAATTGCTAAGATTACACCCATTTAGTAGCTAACTCATTTTCTGAGTAAATGTTACAGTCTAAGGCTCTCTCTCTTTTAGCTTATTTTCTTTTTAATATATTTCTCCAATTGTAACATGCACATTTCTTTCACATTTTAACATTTCTGAAATTCTGAAATAGGGATGCAACTTACAATCAAAGACTACTGAGACTTTATGAAATATGAGAAGGTTTTCCTTGAGCATATCTTTGTGAATATTGGTTGTATAAAGAAATAACAATAAATTATTATAGGGCTTAACTATATGTATTTAATATAATTATATATCTATTTAATAATATTTTATATATTATATATAATCTAAAATAAGGACAACAATAGTGCTAAGTTGAAAGATTGTGATAAGAATTAACATGCTTTAAGGTTTTTGTATTTTTCAGAAAATGGTAAAAGAACCAATTTATATTAAACTCAAATAAGTTCAGAGGTACCATATCTGGCTTGGGTGCCAAAGTTATTGCTTCCTTTTTTGAAGAATGTGATTCTTTTTATTGTGGTAAAAGATATGTAACATAAAATTGACCATTTTAGCCATTTTAAAGTGTACGGTTCAGTGACATTAAGTACATTCATGCCATTGTACAACCATCACCACCGACCATCTCTAGAACTTTTTCATCATTTCAAACTGAAACTGTGTCCTTATTAAATAATAACTCCCCATTTCTCCCTTGCTCCAGTCCTTGGCAACCATTATGTTTTCTGTCTTATAAATTTGATTATTCTGGATACCTCATGTAAGTGGAATCATGCAGTATTTGTTTTGTGTCTGGCTTATTTCACTTAGCATAATGATTTCACATTTCATCCATATTTTAACATATGTCATAAGTTCCTTCCTTTTTAAGGCTGAATAATATTCCCTTGTATGGATATCTCACATTGTGTTTATCCATTCATCTGTTGAAGGAAGTTCGGTTGCTTCCATCTTGTGGCTATTGTGAATAATGCTGCTATGAACAAGGGTCTACAAATATCTCTTTGAGACCCTGCTTTCCATTATTTGGGGTATATCCAGAAATGTAATTATTGGGTCTTAGGGAAATTCTATATCTCATTTTTGAGGAACTGCCAGACTATTTTCCACAAGGGCTATGCTGTTTTCCATTTCCATTTCCATACCAGCAATGGATGAGGCTTCCAATTTATCCATAATGAAGTGATTAAAAAAACTCTGTGTGTGTGTGTGTGTGTGTGTGTGTGTGTGTGTGTGTGTGTTTGTGTGGTGATTTTGGCTAGGATAAGAAAGACATGTAAAATATTAAGTAGTACACAAAAATAGTAATGAAAATTCCAACATACTCTTGCATATCCCCAACCTGCTCCCCAGAGGCAGCCCATTTCTCTGTTGACAGTTACTGTCATAAGCCATACCTTGACTGTTGGGTTCATCCAGTTATTTCTTGATCTGTTGACTTTAGATTGTGTCCAATGGGTTTCTAACTTGGAAAGGGTAGAATTTAGCTTACTCAAAGTTAGCATGTAGTTCACTAACACTACTGCCCATCTCCTACCTCCTCTAACTTTTCAGGGTTGTATAATTTTGAGTTGTCCCATAGGTTCCTATTATATCTTTAAGTGAACATCATTAAACTTCCATCTCCTGTCTTCTTACCAGGCAGGATGAGGCTACGGGTGGCAGGCTTGTTCACTCTGCTTCCTTTGTTCCTGTTTGCCTTCCCACCAAGGTTGGCTGTGTCCTCACTATTACATTAGGATGAGTGAGTCTAGCTTAGTGGCTATGAGTCAGACCCTAAATCAGACTTCCTGGAAATTTATCTGGCTCTGCTCCTTATAGGAGGAAGACACTGAGCAAGTTACTTAGCTTCCTGGTGCCTCAGTTCGCACATCAGTGAAACGAAGGTAACAGCAATAGGTACCTCATGGGTATATTTTGAAAATTAAGGCAATCTTCATGAAGATGCCATAGTGTCTGTCTGGCATTTAGGTGTCTGTTCAAAATGATGATGAATGTGATGATGGTGATGATGGTGTCTTGTCAGGACTCACAACTTTAATATCTTTTTTTTAGTTACGTCAGTTCCAAATGTTAAATTATTAAACAGTTATCATCATGATTCTATAAACACTAGGGCTATAAACCCAAGTTGTAGTGATGAAATATTTCTTCAGTTCTGGTTTCCAGTATCATGATCCCCTATATACCAGAAGTAAGAAAATATTTTTAGTGTCTAGGTCAAGTGGATTCTCTCTTTTACATTTCATAGTTGCTCAAAATAATGGGAAATTTTGTTTTGCTTTGTATTTAGATCTATGAAATTCATATACAATTTTTTCACTTGTGTGTGTATATTTTTGGAGTTTCTAAATGACTTTCTTTTAACATTGAGGGAAGAAACTTGCACCTTCTTCCAAGCATAACTGTATATTTCAGCTTCACCTTTGTTTGGTATTTCCTACTCAGGAAGATGGCTTTTGTGAAGCCCACAGATGTTTGTTACAAATTGGACAGACTGTTGATAGAAACCTGCCATACAGGGATTTCTTTTTATTCATTTCTGAAATTATTCACTGTTTATTTTATCCCTGATTTTCCACTTCCTTGGTATCTGCTATCTGTTTGTTTGTTTGTTTGTTTGTTTTCTGGAGTAAATTTGTAAGTTACTTATTTAGGGAGAGGACGTGTGAGATAAATTTTCTGAGTGCTGAAAATATTTGGCATTTTTGTTGTTTTGTTTCCTTTTTTGCTTTTGCTCACACTTGAATGATTGCTTGGTTGAGTGCATAACAACAGATTTTTCTGCCAGCTCTCAAGGCATTACCCAGTTGTCTTTCCGGCATAGGTTGTTGTAACGGAAAGTCCCATGTCAGCCTGTATGCCTCTGTGCTCTCGGCTGCCATTCACCTCCCTCACCAAGGCTGGGCTGCAGCTGCCTTGTTGAGCTTCCACTGACTTTCCTTCTCCAGCAGTGTGTGCGACTCGACATCTACTGTGGATTTTCTTTTATAATTCAATTAGCCACGGTATAGTACATCATTGGTTTTTGATATAATGTTCATCAATTCATCAGTTCAGTATAACACCCAGTGCTCATCACATCACGTGCCCTCCTTATTGCCCATCCCCCAGTTACCCCATCCCCCACCCCCTCCCTTTCTGCAACCCTCAGTTTGTTTCCCGGAATTAGAGTCTCATATGGTTTGTCTCCCTCTCTGATTTCTTCCCATTTAGTTTTCCCCCTGTACCCCTGTTGTCCTCTGCACTATTCCTTATGTTTCACGTATGAGTGAAACTATAATTATAGTTACATTATAATTATGTTTCTCTGATTGACTTATTTCACGTAGCATAATACCCTCCAGTTCCATCCATGTCGAAGTAAATAGTAGATATTCATCCTTTCTGATGGCTGAATAATATTCCATTATATATGAACCATATCTTTATCCATTCATCTGTTGAAGGGCATCTCAGCTCCTTCCACAGTTTGGCTATCCACAGTGGACATTGCTGCTATGAACATTGGGTGCATGTGCTCCTTCTTTCCACTACATCTACTGTGGCTTTTTTAAATTCTTTATTTTGTTAAGTATTTGTTACTGTTTTCCCTTATATTAAAATCTTTTTTTAATTCTTTTATGAACATTTTAATGAGGTCTTTAAGAGAGGGAAGAAAAGTAATGTGTGCTCAGTGCTCCCTCTTGCATCAGAAGCACAGCTTCTTTATGGATATGGTTCTCTGTCCCTCTGGTTAGTTTCATCAGAGGCTTGCTTTTAGAGAACAAACTACTGGCTTTCTTGATTCTCCACATTGTAGCTTTCCTTTGTATTTCACTAGTTCCTACTTTTATCTTTATTACCACCTGTCACATGTATTCTCTCCCTTTATTACTATTTTAGCTAATTCATTTATTTGGATGTCCACTTACTTTTAAGCCTTTATTTCCCTAATACATGCATTTAAGCCTCTATGTTTCTCTCTTGTATTGATTCAGCTGCATCCGTTGGTTTTGATATGTATTTTGTTTTGATATGGAGTTATTATCATATGGTTCAGTTCTAAATAATTTTAAATTTTGTTTTGATTCCTTTTTGATCCAATGGTTATTAAGAAGGCATTTATTCTTCATTTGCAAATAAATATAAATTTTATGAAATGTATTGACTTGTATACCCACTGTGTTATGATTAGAGAAAGTGGTCTATAAGATAGCAGTTATTTGAAATTTATAGGAACTTCATGGTCTACTACTTGGTCAATTTTGGAAGGAAAGAAAGGAGGGAAAGCTGGACAGAGGAAGGGAAGGAAGGAAACATAAAGAGAAACAGAAAAAAAAGAAAACAGGTGCCTAGAAGAATCTCTAGTCTCTAATTATTAGATCCAGAGTTTTATATGCACTAATTTGCTGAAAATTGTTATTTCTGTTTATTGAATATTCTGTGTCTTTCTTATTTTTGGTCTCTTTATTTCCTAATATAATTGAGAGAGTGTTTTGAAGTCTCTTGTTCTGGTGGTAAAGATGTCACATAATCCATGTATTCTATTGATTTTGCTTTTTATATATATTATGATGATGTGCATAGAAGTTGAGAATTCAATTTAATGAATTAAACCTCTTACTATGTAGCAACTATGTAGTAACATTTTCTACTCCTTAATGTCTGCTTTGTTTTAGGCCCATTAAACCCTGCTGGATTCCTTATCTTTTGTTTTGGATTTTTTGTTGTTCTTGTATATGTATTTTCCTTCCTTTTGTTTTCAGTACTTCAATACCCTTATGTTTTAGGTGTGTCTCTTATAAATAACATATCTCTAGATATCATTTTAAATCCAGACTAAAAATTTATTTTAACTGGTGATTTTAATTGGTATTTGCCTAGTATGAATCCAGATACATTTTCCTTGTTATTATCTTGTTTTTATTTTCACTTTTGTTGTGCTTTTTGTTTTTACTCTCAGTCAGTTTTTCTCTCCTACTTTGAAATGTACATAACTCTTTCTGTTCATTTTGTAGTTATCCTTGAAATTCATCTTGTATTTTACCTAAGTCTAAACCTGAATATTTTAACACACTTCTGAAATATTTAAAGGACTTTAAAATCACCCATTTGTTAATGGAGATACTATTTTCTTTACAGAATCTAATTTTTTAAATAAACCTCACAATTGCTGGAGTGTATATAGTCATTGTTTGGATTCACAAACATGTCGTTGGCTTATTTGCTCATCAGTCCTTCCATCTTAAACCATGGACCAGCATTATTTTTCTTCTTTCTGCAGTGAATCCTTTAAAATTCCTTTGGTTTAAGTCTTTTTTTTTTTAATTCTATCTTTAAGGGTCTTAATGCTTAAAGTTGACAGATAATTTCTCTCAATATAGTGAAGATATTAGTCCATTGTGGTCTGGTTTCTGTGATTGCTGGATGTTCATCCTTGCTGTGTAAGTTATCTGTCCTTTGCCTTTGACTACATTTAAGATCATCTTTCAATTTCATGTTCACCAGTTTAACAACAGCATGTCAGTTCTGTATATCATTTTAAATCCAGACTAAAAATTTATTTTAACTGGTGATTTTAATTGGTATTTGCCTAGTGTGAATCCAGATATATTTTCCTTGTTATTATCTTGTTTTATTCACTTTTGTTGTGCTTTTTGTTTTTACTCTTAGTCAGTTTTTCTTTCTCCTGGTTTGAAATGTACATAACTCTTCCTGTTCATTTTGCAGTGGTCTGGAATCAAACCCACAATATCTCTGAAGTCTGCCTATATTTTTCATAAATCTACCTTAGCTTATATTTTACTCTTTAATTTTAACTATTCTTTTATGTTTTTATTTCAACTGAAAATTTTTCTGTTTTTAAAATTCAATCCATTTTCTTTTTTTTCTATTTCTGATAGTCTTACTACTTGCTCATCTTTAAGTATCTCTATTTACCTATTTCTGTAAATATATTTTTATTATGTTATATCCCCATACATTTTTATATATTATAAATTATTTTTATATTTCTATAACTTTTTCTATATTTCTACAAATATTTCCATAAATATTTTATGAATAATGGTTCTATAGTCTTACTATTCCAATACGTGAAATCCTTGATTGCTCAAAGCTGTGCTTTCCTACTGATTCTCACTCACAGTGACATGCGGTCTTTTGTACATGGTGATCTTTGTCAACTCATTGCTTGATTTTATTACGTGGTTAAATTTGGGGGGTTTTTACCACAGAGGTTTGATTTTATTTCTGCTTGTAGCCAGGAGCCATTGCTTATTTGACACTGTCAGAACGTTCAGAATTACAGTTCTGAAAGTGGGGTCCTTGAATCAGCAGCATCAGCATCACCCATGAACTTCTTAGCAGTGAAAAATTTTGGATACCATTCCACAGTGAATAAGAAACTCTGCTGGTGAAGCCTAGCAATCTACAGTTAACAAGCCTTCTAGGTGATTCTAAGCCATGCTTAAATTTGAGAACTTCCATAAAGAATCTTAGCTGAGCATAGGCGTTCTGTCTCAACTTCTTCATCTTGTGTCTCTAACAAGGCCATGTAATTTACTATCCTTGTTACCGTTGGCATTTTAAATCAATGCAATTCTGCCCCTTCTAGTAATGTTTTATGAGATGGTGGTAATCTTGACGTTTTTTTCTCAACCAGCAATATCTCAAGTGTGTTCAAATCCAGGGTGTTATTTTGTAGTAAGAGAAGCCCTCAGAGCATCTAGTTAGCTATAATGCTGCAAGTGACACTCTGTTCATTGACGTTTTAATTTGACAAATGTATTTTTTATCTCTAAAGTGCTAAGTTCTTCATTTTAAACATATTAAGCACATTTATTTTATTACCTTTATCTGATAATATCAATAGCCGCAGTCACTGAGATCTAATTTGGTGATAGTTTTGCTTACCCTTGCTAATTGTGGCTTATTTCCTTATATGTTTAATTTCAAACTGAGGTTTCTTTTAACAGTTATCTATGGACATTTTCTGAGGCCTGTCTTTAACACATTCTCCCAGAAGTGATTTGCATTTGCCTCTGCCAAGAATCAGGGTGCGAGATTTCCAGTCCCAAACACTCCAAACTATGTGTTCAGCTGCATTTTTCAAGGCACATTGAGAGTGTGAAATCTGAGTGTGAGTGTAGGCTTGTGGTTAGTAATTCTCAGAGGTGAAGTCACCCTAGCACTCTCCAGAAACAATAGGTTACCCACAAGAATTTTAGAGACAAGAATAACTTCAAGGCTTTCTGTCTCTCTCACTCACTGGTGGGGAGGAAGACTTCTTGCTTGAGCATGTGTCCACATGCGCTGTCTTCTCACTGAATTTTTCAATACCACATGGGCAGCCTCTATATCTCCAAACCATAAAGTGTTGTGTGGGTTGGGATGGGGGTGTCACTGCTGTTGATGGTGATGATAGAGGTGATGTTAGTGGTGGTGGTGGTGTGGGTAGTGATTGTGGTAGTGGTGATGGTCGTATGGGAGGGGTTATGGAATGTCAACATTTCTGTGAAATGCTAGATAATAAATATTTCAGGCTTTGCAAACCAAATGGCCTCTGCACAACTACTGAATTCTGCCTTTCTAGTGCAGAATAGCCGTAGGCATATGTGAATGAATGGATGTGGGTGTGGTTCAATAAAACTTTATTTGTGGACACTGACGTTTGAGTTTCTTATGGTTTTCATGTGTCTTGGAATATATTTATTTACTTCAACCACTTAAAAATATGAAAATCAGTGGTGTCTGGGAGGCTCAGTCAGTTAAGCGTCTGCCTTCAGCTCAAGTCATGATCCTAGGGTCCTGAGATCAAGTCCCACATCAGGCTCCCTGCTTGGTGGGGAGCCTACTTCCCTTTTCTCTCTGCCCCTCCCCCTACTTGTGCACTCTCTCTCTCTCTCTCATGTGTAAATAAAGTCTTTGAAAAAATCTTTCTTAGCTTGTAGACTATACAAACTTGTGTGCTGGTTGTGTCCTGTGGGCTACAGTTGCCAATTCCTGGTGGTAGTATTAGTGTTGGGGATGATGATGATGGTGGTGGTGGTCATGATGGTGATGGCGGTGATGGATGGAGATGATGGTGGTGGTGATGATAGTGGTGGTAGTTGTGATGGTAGTGAAGGAGTTGATTGTGGTGGGGGTGAAGGTGGTGGTGCTGAAGGTAATGGTAGTGATTGTAGGATGATGATGTTACTACAGCTGATAAATGTGGTGGAACTGGTAGAGGTGGACATGGAGGCGCTATTGGTGAAGAAGCCACCTTCCTTTAACATCTTCCTTCAAACTGAGATGGAGACCCACAAAGCTAAAGCAAGTTGGCATAACTTTTATGGCAGCAGTGGCCTTAATACACAGGTTTTCTCATTTCCAATATCACAGCATTTCCTCTGCACTTCTCTGATCATTAATGAATTGAGTTAGAATTCCTGCAGACTCTTTCCTGGAGGTACTGTGACAAAGCCTTGCTCACTAGCAGAAGTTTGGATTGGCCTTGTGCACAGGAAGTCACAGGTCACCAAAAGTGATAAGTTTGATGATGCAGCATTTTGCAATTGTAATGTGCCATTTAAATGTTAAATAACAATAACTGATCTGGTTCTGAATGCTTCATTAACTGTCTCCACTGCCAAATCACAGGCTTTTCTATGTGTTTCTGCCAAAGGCAAATTTTAACTGTTTTAATGAGGATTTGCAAGCAGCTCTTTTCTCTCAACACTTGGGCACTGGCAGAAACATACATCATTTGCTTAGCAGGAGGCAAGTATTTCTGTTTACACAAAAGGCATCTAACAGTGTTGGGGTTTAGGGAAGACCTAGCACCTGGTGCCCTAATGTTTTCCTTAATTGAGCCATCTGAGAAGGGATTAAAAGTGTTAGGAGCAATCCGTGCCTGTCACACATCCCAAGCATCTTGGCTAAACTAATTGCTAATTAGTTAATTTTCCACATCAATTGCATAGTTTGCTCTGTTCTGTTTCTACTTGGAGATGCTGCTCTAAAGGTTGTTTTATGTGTTAAATGTAACTGTTACTACACAAAATCTTTGGCATGTAAGGTTGTTAATCAGCCACAGAGATACAGGTATTAGATACTATTTTGTAAAACTCCTTCTACTCCACACTAAACAAATCCTAAGCCCAACAGTGCAGATCTTTAAATCTTCCTGTTGGAAGGGTGTGTGGGAGCAGGGGGAGGTGAGACAGGAGACAGAATTATTAAAAATCTAGAACAGTTCACAGACTCAGAAAAAAGAAAAATATGAGAGAGTACTTCCATTTGTCTTTACTTCTGTGTTCATGCCTTTGTTTGGAAATCACTGTACTTATAACACTGGCTCCTGAAACTTACATTTGATTTTTTCTAGTTATTCCTCAGAGCATAGCATCTATTAAACATTAGAGACAAATTTGAGAAAAATGCATCCTGTAATGTATAATCCCAATTTCTCCATGGATAGGTCTGTGTGTAATTCTACCATATTCATAGTACATAATTCCTGGTGGAGTGTGCTAGGATTCTTTAAAAAGGGTATATGTTGTAGGGGCTAGAAGCAGATAGAACATAAATTTGCTCAGGCCCTGTTCTTAGTGAGGAAGTTGGAGGCTTTTGCTGTAGCATGGGCTGCCTATTCTGACTTGAAACTCAGATATACCAAAGCATCTCCTATGTTTGGGTGTCTAAGTGTTCTATTTCACAGGGAGGAGGCAGGCTTAGCCTGCAGTGTTTTCTCCATCAGCAGGTCACATGACCTGCCTGCCAGTGAGGCTTCTCTGGTCCAGCTAATGTTTGAGAGACGCCGCCTCTGCTTACCAAACCATCTATGGTGTCTGTCATTCGGTGTTCCGAGCCATATGTGAAATGCCTTCTCCTCACTCCAGAGGTACAGACTGAGGTGCAGACTGAGACTTTGTTTTGCTTTATTTTGTTTTTAAGACAATTTCATCCTTACGATATATTTGCCAGAAAAAGAATGTACTATTTTATCGACCATTCAACAAGAGAGATCAATTGTAGTTATACCAGTATAACATAGTAGCCCAGTGATAACAACCCATCCCCCGGTGAAAGCAGTAAACCAAATGCAGTATATCCCTAAAATGGATTATTATTCAGCTGTAAAAAGGAGTGAAGTCCTGATACATGCAACAACATCGAAAGCATCATGCAGAGTGGAAGAAGGCAGACACAAATACCACATATTCTATGATTCCATTTATATAAAATGTCCAGAATAATCAAATCCATAGAGACAGAAGGTAGACCAATGGTTGGCAGGGGCTGGGGAAGGGAGGAATGGGGAGTGGCAGCTTACTGGCTATGAAATGATGAAAATGTTCTGGAATTAGATAGCAGTGAGGGTTGCACAACTCTGTGAATATACTACAACCCTCAGAATTGTGTACTTCAAAAGTTAGGTGAATTTTATAGTGTGCAATATATCTGAATAATGCTGTTATTTTTTAAAAATGAATAAAACTACTAATAAAAAAGAGAGAGAGCAAGAGAATTGGCATCTTCCTGAAATACCTCATGCCTTTCAGATGTGAGACCTGATGGTGCAGGCCCACAGTCTGGCCTCTCAGGTAATGGGTCACTGTGACTCCAGCTGAGTGAGGAGACCATAAGCCTGGAGTCCAATATACCTGGGTTCAAATCCCACCTATTCCTCTCCCTCACTCCTCTCTGTTTGTACTTAAATCATTCATGGTGAGGGTTTAGGACCTTGTAGAATTTGAAAGACACCACGAGAGACATGACCCCTGAATCCCTGAGGCCACTGGGGGCATTCACCTTCTTGGCAAAGAGAGTTGGTAAATCAGTCTTAGCCTGTGTGTTTGAGGCCAGAAAACCTAATTGATTCCCAACTCGTGAGAGAATCCATCTTTTAGAGGGCAGGTTTACATTATCCTACCTGAGACTGCTCCCTGGACCCAGATTGCAAATTTATCAATTAGCAGTGAGGAATCAATCTCTTGGGGACTGAGGGCACGAAGCCTGTATCAATGATCCCACACACCCCCGTCCCTGTAATAGGCAGCTTATGAATTTGCAAAGAGAACTAACTGTCCCATAGGCCTGTTTTTAATTTTTGTTTTAAAACATGTTCATCCAAGCCAGCATGCTACCTTTGCTCTGGCTGGCCTAGGAGGGCTTCCATCTCCTTCGGTGGCTTCTATGTGGGTATGTAAAGGCAGATAGGTACCTCTTCTGCAAGTTCTGACAAGAGAAATGAGTTCAGTCATTCAATAATATCATAGTCTTGTGAGCTTGTAGACTTGCAAGATGGCTCACTTGGTTCTCTTTTCTCTATAGAAGTGGTGGTAGCACCTCTCAGGCTTGTTGGACAATAGTCTGATGCCTTGGGTTCATTCCCAAGAAGCAGGCCCCAAGACAAGAATTGAAGAGTACCAGTAGAGGAGAGGGGAAGTGAGATAGGGAGGGAGGGTGCCACCAAATGGTGCATTGCCCAGCAAGATAACTTCTGGGCAACTAGGAGGATAGGCTGCTGGGGCCTTGAGACAGCGTGCGGGACACCTGCCTCAGACTGTCCCACCAAGTGACAAAGATGCTGGACATTCATCCATCCACTTTCCCTCTGTCATTAGCTGAAGCTGCAGCTGGGGCCTTTACCCCTCTGACCTGGCCTGTGATAGCCAAAATGTTGCCATGAGTCCCAAAATGGTGGGAACCAGGGCATGGGCAGGGGCATCCATGGACTTAGCTCATCTTGTATATGTGAACTCATCATCATCCCCCCCTACTTTCCCAAATCCATCCCTCACCCGTTGTTTCCTACTTTGGCAATAGCATCTCAGTCCACCAGGGGACTGGGCCAGGAGGGGTGCTTCATTCCCACATTCTCCACTCCTCTGCCTCATTTGTGCATATTTTTTTAAAGATTTTATTTATTTATTTGACAGAGAGATATCGAGAGCACAAACACAAGCAGAAGGGCGGAAGAGGGAGAAGCAAGCTTCCTGCCGAGCAGGGAGCCTGATGTGGGGCTCAATCCCAGGACCCTGGGATCGTGACCTGAGCCAAAGGCAGACACTTAATGGCTGAGCCACCCAGGCGCCCCTCATTTGTACATATTTAAGGAAGCACTCAGGCCTGTTGATCCTGCCTCCTACATGCTCCGGGACTGAACACATCTCTCCATTCATGGCCCTTCCTGAGGTCCAGCCACAAACACCTCAGCTGGGATTCCTGCTTCCGGCCTTCTCGGATACACCTGGAGGACTTCCCTGTCCATCCCGCCCCTCGCTGGCTGCCTGAGGTTGTCAGGACAGGTTCCATTGCTCCTGCCACCATCCCCACCCTCTTGTCTCTCCCAGCCCTCTGCTCCATCCTGTCCTGACAACCTCTGCACTGCCCCCTGTCCTGCCAGTTCCTTGCCTTGAGCCCTAAAGCATTTGACAGCCAGGAACACTCCCCACCCTGCCTTGACCCCCACCTCCTCCTCACCATTCAGATCTTATCTTCAATGACAGCTCCACGGGAGGCCCTTTCCCAATCCCCAGCCCAGGTAATTGCTCTCAGTTTCTTGTGTATTCTCTAAAGGCAGGCTTCTCCTTGTCTAGGTCACTAGGTACACTTTAGTGCTTATTCACAGACAGTTCTCCTGTGCCCATTAAATGCCTGTCAGGTGGATGCATGGAAGTGCCTGATATGTGCTCACCACATGCCAGGTGCTAGACACATGCCAACCTCCTTCCTAACCTGGTTTTGGGGGAGGGACTTCAAATTGCATTTTGAAAAGTTTCTGGTGATGTTGCATTAGGGGTTGAGGCCACCTCTGCTCAGGCCATAGTCTGCTCTGGAGAGCTGGCTTTCGTCCGCCCAGAGCCTGATTCTCCAACCCCAGACACCGAGAGATCATTGTCGCTTGGGGTGTGGAGTGTTTGCTGGTCCAGGTTAGAAAGCCTTCAGCATCCAGACTCATAGGAAAACAGTGCTCCTATTATACGTAGACATCATTATCTTTACTTAAAATAGGGAAGAAATGGGAATCATTACCTGTTTGGGGGAAGGATCAGAGTAGTTTGCTGGTTTACTGCTGGCTTAAGTGCAAAAACTTTGTAGATGAGAACAGAATGCTTGCTCTTTGTGCCAAAGGAAGTTGTAGGAAATCGCTTGATGAAAATCCGACCCTCATCACCGAATGTATGGAAATATGCTTTCCCCCTATACGATATAGAATTTCTGGCTGGAATAGGAATAGGAATTCCTTAGGAATAACTTCCTAAGTGAAAAGATTATTTATAAATCAAGAAAAACCATAGCATTCAATAACTCAGTCTAAGATAGGTGAGCTCTTAAAATACCCACCTGGCTAGGTTAGTGGCTATACAGGTATTTTTCTCTCAATTGATAAAGGTTTTGTTTTCATCAATGAAGTTCTTGTCACACATATTTGAGGGTCCAGTTGTAGCCTATATCGACAAAACCTTAGTTATTCGTCAAGTCCTCGTGGACCTGACGAGGACCCATCTTCAGAATTGCAAGGAATGGTGAAACTGCTGATCCCTAACCTGGAAGAGCTCACAGACCCATTGAGGCAAAACCCTGTCCAAGGTGAATCACAGAGAGAGCATTGCCAGTGATGTCACAGAGGCCTGACGTGGACACCGCTCCATGGGGTAGATGATGTGTAGCAAAGACTGCTTATGGGGTTAGCAGGAAGCCAGGGAGGAGAGAGCAGGGACAGGAGGGTGTGACAGATCCCGTGGGCTCAGTACATGCATGGGCCAGTTCAGAGCATAGATTTGTCTTCAGGAAAGTGAGGCATGAGGCATCAGGCCTTGGAGTCTAATCTGAAGCCTGGAGTCTGGATGGTAGGCCCACATGACCCTCTCAGGAGAGACATAATCACAAGTCCCAGTGTAATCCCGACCCTCACACCAACGGTGCTGGGGAAGGACTTGGCGAGCACCATTCATAATTTTTGTACAAAAATGAGTCAACGTAAATAAATTTGGGAGATTTTTCATAAACATCTTTACTTGCAGTATCTTGAAAAATGAGAAGTGGCAGCGTAGAGACACCTTTCAGCAGGGACAGAGGCAGCAGGTATCAGGAGCCAGCGACTGCCCCGAGACATGGGTGCACACCTGCCTGGCCTGGGGACCCTGGGGGCACTGCCTTGGAGACCCTTGGTCTGACTACCAGCTGAGGAGGGCTTTCTGGGTGGCCTGAACCTGAGGGGCATCTCTGAGGTACAATAACAGAATTGGTGACTGCAGGGGACAGTGGAGAGAAGTGAAAGGTTGCGAATGGCTTCTAAACTTGAATTGAAGGGATGAGCTATGTGGAGAGTGATTTTGATACTCGGTTTATTGGCCACAGAAGCACCAAGAATCAAACACCAAGTAAACAAACAAAACAACAAAATGGGTGGAGGGGCCCGAGAACTCTACCCTGAGCTGTGCTCCCAATTTTTGTGCCCCCCCCCCCTTGCTCATGATTCCCTATTTGGGCTGTTTTCTTTTCCTGGGGGCTCCTCTCTCTGGGATTTACAACTATTTTCCTATGAATTATTCAGAAATGGTTTGGGGTAAATCCTTGTCTCTTTGACGTGAGTAGGGGCCAACTTTGTTGCCTTCACCTCCTCCTGAGTGAACCCCACTCTGCCTCCAAACCAGTGAATGAGCTGCCATCAGTCCTTGCCTTGTGACCCTCAGAGACACCCCTGAGTGAGTGAGCCTGCCTGCTGCCCCGTCTCTGGGGAGGGAGGGCCAGCCCAGGGCTCCCTGGCCCGGGGCTGTGCAGGGAGCACTGTGCCCCCACAGAGCTCTCCCAGGGCTTCTGGGAGATGGCCCCAGGCCACAGCCATCTCAGTGTTAGACACCCTGTCTGTCATTCGCAAACCTAGCTGAGCACCGTCTTCTGAAAAATGGAAAACCACCCGCAGCTGGGAGAATGGTCGTACCTGTGGTGAATGAGTGAGAGGGGCAACACACCTGTGCTCAGCAGACACCCCCACACGGGAACCCCTCAGTTAAATAGGAGGGACTCAGGAGGCGCCTGGGTGGCTCAGTCAGTGAAGCGTCTGCCCTCAGCTCAGGCCCTGTGGTCCTGGGCTCGAGCCCTGCATTGGGCTCCCGGCTCAGCGGGAAGCCTGCTTCTCCCTCTGCCTCTGTGCTCTCTCTCTCTCAAATAAGTAAATAAAATATTTTAAAAAATATTTTAAATTATTTTTAAATAATTAAATTTTAATTTAAATTTTAAATTTTAAAAATTTAAATTAAAAAATTATTATTATCATTATTATTACTCACAATGAGAAGTGAAAACTTTCTGGCAGAGTCTCCGGACCCCCAGGGCGGCCCCGTCACCTGCTGGGACAGCAGCACAGGACCCGGCTCTTGAGCATCCTCCAGCCACTGATGTCACTACTCACACCGCCTCCTTATGATCAGTTTGCCGAAGGGATGAACTGCACAAAACCCAGGAATCCTAATCCATGCTGTCTTGACTCATGCCACCCTAAAGTTCCCTGCAGGGCATTGGTCCCTCCCCATTGTCCTGAGGCCAGCTGAACATGCACAGAGTGCTCTGTCCCTCAGAGCCAGACCCCCAGTGTTAGCGGTGCTTTCTCCTGCACCCATTCCCCATGCTGTCCACAGACCCAGCTGCCTCTGTATTCCTTACATTCCACCCAAGGGCCTTTCTTCCACAATGCCCATCGCCCAAGTAGAGTTTGACACTCAAGTTCCTCCTAGTGAAGCCTCTCCCCCACCTTCAACTTCTCTCCTAGCTCCCTTCTGCCAGAATTGCCCCAACACTACCTGCATGTCCCTGCCACTTTCCTGGTCTCATGCTCTTCCCTCCACCTACAGCACCTTTCTTATACATCTTCACCTGTTGATTTTTTAAAAACTCTTTATTTAAACCCACATGACAGTAGAAAGAAGTGGACAATGGATGGACCCCATGTACCCATCAACCAACTTCATTGATTATCAGCCCATGGCAAATCTTGTTTTCTCCGTATGCTACCCACTCCTCCTCCTAAAACAGATGGTTTTTAAACAAATCCCAGACATTACAATATTTATTAAATCTGTAAATATTTCAATATGAATCTCTAAAAGCAGGTAGCTCTTTCTTTTTTAGGTAGCTCTTTTATAATCCTCACCATATACCTTCAAAAATTAACAATGCTTAAAAAAAAATTACAAGAACTTAGTGTCATCAACTAGCTAGCCAGTGCTCTCATTTCTCCAGTGTCTATTATAGCAATGGATGTGAGTATACGTGTAAATATAGAGACACTCATGTATAAATGTGTTTGTATAAGTATGTGGATGTGTTTGTGTGTATACACAGACATGTACATACATATGTACATACAAAAACATGTCAGTTCATTTGTTTGATTAGATCCAAATAAGATTAATATGTACAATTAGGAGGCACCTGGGTGGCTCAGTCAGTTAAGCGTCTGCCTTCGGCTCAGGTCATGATCCCAGGGTCCTGGGATCGAGTCCTGCCTTGGGCTCTCTGCTCAGCGGCGAGCTACCTCTCCCTCTCCCTCTGCCTGCCACTCTGACTACTTGTGCTCTCTCTCTCTCTGTCAAATAAATAAATAGAATCTTTAAAATATATATATATATTTTAAGTATACATATATATTTTATATATATATACTCACAATTAGTTGCTATGTCTTCTAAGTGTCTTTAATTCATAGAATCTTTATTGTGCTCTCTCTCTCTCTTCTTTAATTCATAGGTTTTCTGGTTGTTCTTCCTATAGAGTTGTCCCCATTCTGGATTTTACTGATTGCATACAACCATGACATCATTTGACATGTTCTCCTGTCCTCTGAATTTCCTAGTTAGATATAGAGATTTGATTAAAATAAGGCTGTGTTTTGTTTCATTTTGCTTTGTTTGGCAAGAAGACTTTTGTGGGTGTTGACGCAAAATGAACAAACATTTTTAAAAATTTTAAAGAGAGATTTAAGGAATTTTATTGAAACCCAAGTGAGGACAGCTGCCTGGGATACACAATCTTCACAAAGAAGAAAGTGCCCCAGGGAAGGAATATTTGGTGCAGGGCTATATATGTTTTTGTGTTTGTTTATATAAAGAGTTACAAATTATCATGACAGAGGACATTCCAGAAAATCATAGACTTTATCTTATGTTTTTAGTATGTGCAAGGACGTAGGACTCTAATCTTACGGTGACCAGGAAAGGTTTTTTTGTTTTTCTTATCTTTGTGTTTGGAATACTTCTTTTCGGTTATTTTTTTAATGAAGCAGATGTACAATGTGTGCTTAGGGCAGAAACAGCCCATGCTTTGAGGTTTTGCCAAGTCATTTTGACCTTGGTAAATGTTAAAGTATAGCTTCGCTGGGAGTCCAGGAACAGGGCCCGCAGGCATTAAAAGCTGAAAATTTCCTTCATCATGGGTGACAGCATGCATTGTCATCAGAAGGCATGTAATTGTCTTTATTTTTGTCCTGCTAGCAGCCATCAGCAACTACCAGCCCTTATATAACACCTGTCTGATTATTTCATTGTAGCTTATATTCATTTAGATTCCATAGGAAGATATCCTGTGAATGGCATTTTTCTAGTTCTTTGTGTTAGTTTACCTATACTTGGAGGTCAATGTGACTAGGTATAAAATCCGCGACTCACGTTTTAGTGAGTATCTTCAGTGCCTCACTCCACGGGCTTCTGTGATTAAGCTTTTTTTTTTAAATTTTATTCTGTTAGTCACCATACCATACATCATTAGTTTTGATGTGGTGACCCATGATCCATTGTTTTCATACAACACCCAGTGCTCCATGCAGTATGTGCCCTCCTTAATACCCATCACGGGGCTAACCCATCCCCCCTCCCCCCTCCCCTCTAAAACGCTGTTTGTTTCTCAGAGTCCATAGTCTCTCATTGTTCGTCTCTCCCTCCAATTCCCCCCCCTTTTTTTCCCTTCCTTCTCCTAATGTCCTCCATGCTATTCCTTCTGTTCCACAAATAAGTGAAACCATATGATAATTAACTTTCTCTGCTTAACTTATTTCACTTAGCATAATCCCATCCAGTCCCATCTATGTTGATGTAAAAGTTGGGTATTCATTCTTTCTGAAGGCTGAGTAATATTCCATTGTATCTATGGACCACATCTTCTTTATCCATTCATCTGTTGAAGGGCATCTCGGCTCTTTCCACAGTTTGGCTATTGCGGCCATTGCTGCTATGAACATTGGGGTGCATATGGCCCTTCTTTTCACTACATCTGTGTCTTTGGGGTAAATACCCAGTAGTGCAATTGCTGGGTCATAGGGTAGCCCTATTTTTAAATTTTTGACGAACCTCCACACTGTTTTCCAAAGTGGCTGTACCAACTTGCATTCCCACCAACAGTGTAAGAGGGCTCCCCTTTCTCCACAACCTCTCCAACATTTGTTGTTTCTTTCCCTGTCCATTTTTGCCATTATAACTGGTATAAGGTGGTATCTCAATGTGGTTTTGATTTGAATTTCCCTGATGGCTAATGTTGATGAACATTTTTTTCATGTGTCTGTTAGCCATTTGTATGTCTTCTTCAGAGAAGTGTCTGTTCATGTCTTCTGCCCACTTTTTGACTTATTTGTTTTTTGGGTGTTGAGTTTGAGAAGTTCTTTATAGACCTTGGATACCAGCCCTTTATCTGTAATGTCATTTGCAAATATCTTCTCCCATTCCGTGGGTTGCTTCTTTGTTTTGTTGACTGTTTCTTTTGCTGTGCAGAAGCTTTTTATCTTGATGAAGTCCCAAAAGTTCATTTTTGTTTTGTTTCACTAGTTTTTGGAGATGTATCTTGAAAGAAGTTGCTGTGGGCGATGTCAAAGAGGTTACTGCCTATGTTCTCCTCTAGGATTTTGATGGATTCCTGTCTCACATTGAGGTCTTTGATCCACTTTGAGTTTATCTTTGTGAGTGGTGTTAGAGAATAGTCGAGTTTCATTCTTCTACATGTGGCTGTCCAATTTTCCCAGCACCATTTATTGAAGAGACTTGTCTTTTTTCCATTGCATGTTTTTTCCTGCTTTGTCAAAGATTATTTGACCATAGAGTTGAGGGTCCATATCTGGGTTCTTTATTCTGTTCCATTGGTCTATATGTCTGTTTTTGTGCCAGTACCATGCTGTCTTGGTGATCACAGCTTTGTAATATAGCTTGAAATCAGGCAACATGATGCCCTCAGCTTTGTTTTTCTTTTTCAACATTTCCTCGGTGATTCGGGGTCTTTTCTGATTCCATACAAATTTTAGGATTGTTTGTTCCAGCACTTTGAAAAATGTCATTGGAATTTTGATAGGGATGGCATTGAAGGTATAGATTGCTCTGGGTAGCATAGACATTTTAACAATGTTTATTCTTCCGATCCATGAGCATGGAATGTTTTTCCATCTTTTTGTGTCTTCTTCAATTTCTAAAAACTACAGTGTTCTGTAGTTCCTAGGGTATAGATCCTTTACCTCTTTGGTTAGGTTTATTCCAAGGTATCATGGTTTTTGGTGCTATTGTAAATGGAATCATTTCTCTAATTTCTCTTTCTACAGTTGCGTTGTTAGTGTATAAGAAAGCAACTGATTTCTGTGCATTGACTTTGTATCCGGCCACATTACTGAATTGCTGTATGAGTTCTAGTAATTTGGGGATGGAGTCTTTTGGGTTTTCCACATAAAGTATCATGTCGTCTGTGAAAAGAGAAAGTTTGACTTCTTCTTTGCCAATTTGAAAACGTTTTATTTCTTTTTGTTTTCTGATTGCTCTTCCTAGGACTTCTAGTACTATGTTGAACAATAGTGGCGAGAGTGGGCATCCTTGACGTGTTCCTGATCTTAAGGGAAAGCTCTCAGCTTTTCCCCATTGAGGATGATTTTTGCTGTGGGTTTTTCATATATGGATTTTATGAACTTGAGGAATGTTCCCTCTATCCCTATACTCTGAAGAGTTTTAATCAGGAAAGGATGTTCTATTTTGTCAAATGTTTTTTCTGCATCAATTGAGAGGACTTCTCCTTCCTCTTATTAATGTGTTCTATCACATTGATTGATTTGCGAATGTTGAACCACCCTTGCATCTCAGGGACAAATCCCACTTGGTCGTGGTGGATGTTCCTTTTAACGTATTGTTGGATCCTATTAGTTAGGATCTTGTTGAGGATTTTGGAATCCATATTCATCAGGGATATCGGTCTGAAATTCTCCTTTTTGATGGGGTCTTTGCCTGGTTTAGGGATTAAGGTAATGCTGGCCTCATAGAATGAGTTTGGAAGTTTTCCTTCTGTTTCTATTTTTTGAAACAGCTTCAGTAGAATAGGTATTATTTCTTCTTTGAATATTTGGTAGAATTGCCCAGGGAATCCATCAGGCCCTGGACTCTTGTTTTTTGGGATGTTTTTGATCACTGCTTCCATCTTGTTACTGGTTATTGGCCTATTCAGGTTGTCAATTTCTTCCTATTTCAGTCTTGGCAGCTTATAGGTTTCCAGGAAGGCCTCCATTTCATCCAGATTGCTCAGTTTATTGGCATATAGTTGTTGATAATAATTTCTAATAATTGTTTCTATTTCCTAGGTGTTAGTCGTGATCTCTCCCCTTTCATTCATAATTTTATTAATTTGGGTTCTTTCTCTTTTCTTTTGGATAAATCTGGCCAGTGGTTTATCGATCTTATTAATTCTTTCAAAGAACCAACTTCTAGTTTCATTGATCTGACCTACTGTGTTTCCGGTTTCTAATTCATTGGTCTCTGCTCTAATTTTAATTATTTCTCTTCTAATGTGTGGCTTAGGCATCATTTGTTGCTTTTTCTCTAGCTTTCTAAGGTGTAGAGTTATTTGGTGAATTCGGGATTTTTCTATTTTTTTGAGTGAGGCTTGGATGGCTATGTATTTCCCCCTTAGGACCGCCTTTGCAGTATTCCATAGGTTTTGGGCCAATGTGTTTTCGTTCTCATTGGTTTCCATGAATTGTTTAAGTTCTTCTTTGATTTCCTGGTTGGCCCAAACATTCTTGAGCAGAGTGGTCTTTAGCTTCCAAGTGTTTGAATTTCTGCCAAATTTTTTCTTGTGATTGAGTTCCAGTTTTAAAGCATTGTGGTCTGAGAATATAGGGAATAATCTCAATCTTTTGGTATCAGTTGAGACCTGATTTGTGACCCAGTATGTAGTCTATTCTGGAGAAAGTTCCATGTGTGCTCGAGAAGAATGAGTATTCTGTTGTTTTAGGGTGGAATGTTCTGTAAATATCTATGAGGTCCATCTGATCCAGTGTATCATTCAAAGCTCTTGTTTCGTTGTTGATTTTCTGCTTAGATGATCTGTCCATTGCTGAGAGTGGAGTATTGAGGTCTCCTACAATTAACGTATTGTTATCAATATGACTCTTTATTTTGGTTAACAGTTGGCTTATGTAGATGGCTGTTCCCATGTTGGGGGCATAGATATTTACAATTATTAGATCTTCTTGTTGGATAGACCCTTTAAGAATGATATAGTGTCCTTCTATGTCTCTAATTACAGACTTTAGCTTAAAATCTAATTTGTCTGATATAAGAATTGCTACCCCAGCTTTCTTTTGAGGTCCGCTGGCATGGAAGATGGATCTCCATCCCTTCACTTTCAGTCTGGATGTATCTTTAGGTTCAAAATGAGTCTCTTGTAGGCAGCATATGGATGGGTCCTGTCTTTTTATCCAATCTGCAACCCTGTTCCATTTTATGGAAGCATTTAGGCCATTCACGTTGAGAGTGATTATTGAAAGATATGAATTAATTGTCATCATGTTGCCTGTGAAGACGTTGTTTTTATAGATTGTCCCTGTAAATTTCTGTTATAGATCACTCTTGGGGTCTTTCTCCTTTTACAGAACCCCTCTTAATATTTCTTGCAGGGCTGGCTTAGTGGTCACATATTCTTTCAGTTTCTGCCGGTCATGGAAGCTCTGCATCTCTCCATCCATTCTAAATGAAAGCCTTGCCGGATAAAGTATTCTTGGCTGCATGTTCTTCTCATTTAGTACCCTGAATATGTCTTGCCAGGCCTTTCTGGCTTGCCAGGTCTCTGTGGATAGGTCTGATGTTATTCTGATGTTCCTCCCTCTGTACGTCAGGAATCTCTTCCCCCTAACTGCCCTTAAGATGGTTTCCTTGGTTCTAAGATTTGCAAGTTTTACTATTACATGCCGGGGTGTTGGCCTGTTTTTCTTGATCTTGGGAGGGGTCCTCTCTGCCTCTAGGTCGTGAATGTTTGTTTCCTTCCCCAGATTAGGGAAGTTCTCAGCTACGATTTGCTCAAATACATCTTCTAGTCCTCTCTCTCTCTCCATTACCTTCAGGATTCCAATTATTCTGACATTGGAACGCTTCATGGTGTCACTTATTTCTCTGATTCTATTTTCATGGATTGAGTTGTTTTTCCCTGGCCTCCTCTTTTTCCTTTTTATCTATTATAGTGTCTTCCAGGTCGCTTATTTGTTCTTCTGCCCCAGTTACCCTAGCTGTTAGATTATCTAGATTAGATTGGATCTCATTCATAGCATTTTTAAGTTCTGCCAATTCAGCTTTCATTTCTGCCCTTAGAGACTCTATGTTGCCATTAATTGATTTCTCCATTCTAGCCATTGTCTTCACAATTGGTAGCCTGATTTCCATCTCCGATATCTTGGTCATATCTGCATCCATTTGTAAATCTACAATATAAGTCATGATCTCTGAGTCTTTTCTATTTTGGGGGCTCCTCCTCCTAGTCATTCTGTTGATGGGTGTTTGAGGGAATATATAGAGTCCAAATTATTGACCAGAACCCAAGCAAGATGCGCCTGTTTTCTTGGGACCTTAGGGTTGCTGGCCTCTTGTTTTCCCAGCCTGTCTTCTCCGTGAGGGCCCTGCCGCGCTGTTACTCAGGGCACCCTGTTTGGGCGGAGTTGCCCTGCCCCCCTGTGGCAGGGGATGGGCTCAGCGGCAATCAGTTTTTGGGGCTTTTGTTCTCTGGCGGCTTTCCACATCTCTTCCATGAGTCAGAGCAAAAGAGACTGTTCCACCCCTCTGCCTCAGAGCAGAGAGACCGCAGTCTGTTCTCCAGTGAGCTCTCCAGGCCACACTGTCTCCGTTTCTGTCCATGCTGCTATCAACTGCAGCGTCCTGCGTTGTGCGCTCCTCCACAGTGCTCCCAGTCCTGCCTCCAAGTCGGGCCCGTCTCTGCCCTTTTTGCTTCTAAAACGGCCATCTGCTCCCAGATCACATGCATGACCCTGCCACTCTGGGTTTCCACCCCAGGGGCTGCCTAAAATCCTTTCCCCACCGCTACCAGTCTGTGAGTCTGTGCCCCGTCCCCAGCGCTCGAGGCTGTTGCTCACCAGCGGTGTAGGATCCCCACGGCTAGGCTCCCTCCTACTGCTGTTTATCCTCCAATAACTGCCTGCGGAATCACGGCTCCCCACTTTGTACCTCAAAACCAACTGCCTGCGATATTCTTTTTTTAGAGATCCAGATCTTCTTACATCTCAGGCTGGTTTTGTGGGTGCTCAGAGTGGTCTGGTAGATATCCAGCTCAATTCCGGGAACCAGTTAAAATAGGGTCCCCTACTCCTCTGCCATCTTTCATCTGTGATTAAGCATTTTTATTGACAAGTCTAATGATCATCTGGTTTTCTTATTCTTTTTAGTGACTCACATTGTTTTGTTTCTTAATTCCTGGATAACCAAAGGTGTTTTTATGTTTGTCTGTTTTCCTTTAAAGTTTGGTAGATTTACTATAATTTATATTGGATTTGGTCATTCTGGGTCAGTTTTCCCAGGTACTTAGTGTAGGCTTTCAACATTAATTACAGAAAAATTTTCTTAAATTATACTTTTAGTATTTGCTCTTATCCATTGTTTGTTTGCTCCTCTAAAGTCTCCTTTTATATACATACCTACATTTTGTCTTTATTCTTTATTTGCTGCTTTCTTTCAGAATGTTTTCAGCACTACAAATGCACACAGGGAAATGTACATCTTTAGTATTACAGTTCCATTTGTTTTGGAACCTCTGCTCCCCCAAGATGTAGAGTGTGTGCATTACCTGAGAACCTTTCCCTTGCCCTGTCCATGACAGAGCCCTTCCCACCCTGAGCCAAACAACCTTTCTTTTGCTCCTACAATACAACACTTTGTCTGCTCTAGAATTTCATATAAATTGAAATATTCATGCTTTTCAAATTTAACACATTTTTCTATTTTACATGTTATGTTTCTTTTAAGGTGTGACCCACTGTGCGTTTTCACTCCTGTGTCTCTTCTGCTTTAGCCTTGATTTTTTTTCTAATCTTTTATTACCCGTTTGCTTTTCCTTTACTCTACCATTAACCTTACTTATTATTGTATTTTTTATTGTTATGTTAATCACCATACATTACATCATTAGTTTTCGATGTAGTGTTCCATGATTCATTGTTTGCATAAAACACCCAGTGCTCCATGCAGAATATGCCCTCTTTAATACCCATCACTAGGCTAACCCATCCCCCCACCCCTCTCCCATCTAGAACCCTCAGTTTGTTTCTCAGAGTCCATAGACTCTCATTGTTCATCTCCCCATCCAGTTTCCCCCTCTTCATTCTTCCCCTCCTGCTTTCTTCTTCTTCTCCTTCTTCTTCTTCTTCTTCTTCTTCTTCTTCTTCTTCTTCTTCTTCT
>NW_027397173.1:173999-215553 GCF_003265705.2 Callorhinus ursinus
CTTCTTCTTCTTCTTCTTCTTCTTCTTCTTCTTCTTCTTCTTCTTCTTTTTCTTTTACTTCTTTTATCATATAATGTATTATTTGTTTCAGAGGTACAGGTCTGTGATCCAACAGTCTTACATAATTCATAGTGTTCACCATAGCACATACCCTCCCCAATGTCTATCACCCAGCTGCCCCATCTCTCCCATTCCCCACCACTCCAGCAACCTCAGTTTGTTTCCTGAGATTAAGAATTCCTCATATCAGTGAAGTCATATGATACATGTCTTTCTCTGGTTGACTTATTTCGCTCAGCATAATACCCTCCAGTTCTATCCACGTCGTTGCAAATGGCAAGATTTCATTCCTTTTGATGGCTGCATAATATTCCATTGTGTGTGTGTGTGTGTGTGTGTGTGTGTGTGTGTGTGTGTATCACACCTTCTTTAGCCATTCATCTGTCAGTGGATATCTTGGCTCTTTCCACAGTTTGGCTATTGTGGACATTGCTGCTATAAACATTGGGGTGCACGTACCCCTTCGGATCCCTACATTTGTATCTTTAGGGTAAATACCCAGTAGTGCAATTGCTGGATCATATGGTAGCTCTTTTTTCAACTTTTTGAGGAACCTCCATACTGTTTTCCAGAGTGGCTCCACCAGCTTGCATTCCCACCAACAGTGTAGGAGGGTTCCGCTTTCTCCGCATCCCCACCAACATCTGTCGTTTCCTGACTTGTTAATTTTAGCCATTCTGACTGGTGTGAGGTGGTATCTCATTGAGGTTTTGATTTGGATTTCCCTGATGCCAAGCAATGTTGACCACTTTTTCATGTGTCTGTTGGCCGTTTGGATGTCTTCTTTGGAAAAATATCTGTTCATGTCTTCTGCCCATTTCTTGATTGGATTATTTGTTCTTTGGGTGTTGAGTTTGATAAGTTCTTTATAGATTTTGGATACTAGCCCTTTATCTGATATGTCATTTGCAAATATTTTCTCCCATTCTGTTGGTTGTCTTTTGGTTTTGTGGACTGTTTCTTTTGCTGTGCAAAAGCTTTTTATCTTGATGAAGTCCCAATAGTTCATTTTTGCCCTTGCTTCCCTTGCCTTTTAGCCTTGATTTTTGCAATTACTTTCTTTCAAATTCTTTCCAAAATTCTGTTCACATCTCTCTTTTTTTATGTTCAGTTAGCCAACATATAATACATCATTAGTTTTTGATGTAGTATTCAATGATTCATTGGTTGTGTATAACACCCAGTGCTCATCATAGCACGTGCCCTCCTTAATACCCATCACCCAGCTACCCCATCCCCCCACCCCACCCCCTTCTGTAACTTTCCATTTTTTTCCCAGAGTTCAGAGTCTCTCATGGTTTGTCTCCCTCTCTGATCACATTTCTTTCTATTCTCAAATTACATTGCTTCTGATATTTCCCCAGTTCTGCTATATGTTGTTCTCTCATTATACCTATCCTTTTCTTAATTGCTTTTAGCTTATTTTGAAATATCAGATTCCAGTTTCACATTGGCATGACTTTCTGGTATGTTCATTATCTAGCTACTATTAAAGCAGTTTATGTCATTGCTTACCTTTTCATTGATTGGACCTTTACTATTAGAAACTCATCTTTCTATCTCCAGCAAGCACCTAACATGGTGTCTTACAATAACAAATGATAAATATCTATTTTATTAAACTGAATCCTAGCCTATTACGATCAATGTGAGATTTTTTCACCACCTTGTTGAAAAGCTCTGTCTAATCTCATAAAACCCAAGACTCATGGGCCAAGAGGTACAAATCATGGACCTGAAAGGGACCTTAAAGTTTCTCTTGTTTAACTACTTTATTAATAATTCCACTTTCATAAGCAACTTGCCCAAATTTACACAGATATTTAGTAGCAAAGCTGTGGCTAAATCCCTGGCTTTCCGTCTCTTAGTATAGTTCTCTTTATATCATGACAGTCTCAAAGTAAGAAAATCCTGTTTCTATATTATATGAAATTTGTATAGATGTTGGATACCTAATTTCTGGGTTTTTTTTTCTTTTTCACAATCTCTATTAGTTTTCTTTTTTTTATTTACTAAAAGTATTTATTTGAGCCATAAAATTTATCTCTGGGAAGACCATGTACTTTGATTTGAAATATCAGAAGTGATATTCTGATCCTAAATAGAAAGGATTGTAATGGCTTGGATTACTTAGATTCACCATTTTCTTTTTCCTTTCTTTAACTTTATTTGTATGTTTGTTTCAGATGTAGAATTTAGTGATTTGTCAGTTGCATATAAAACCCAGTGCCTATTACTTCAAGTGCCCTCCTTAATGCCCATCACCCAGTTACCCCATCCCCCCACCCACCTCCCCTCCTGCAAACCTCAGTTTGTTTCCTAGAGTTCAACATCTCTTATGGTTTACCTTCTTCTCAATTTTCATCTTATTTTATTTTTCTTTCCCTTCCCCTATGCTTATCTGTTTTGTTTCTTAAATTCCACATAAGAGTGAAATCATATGGTATTTTTCTTTCTCTGACTGACTTATTTCACTTAGCATTATGCCCCCTGGTTTCATTCACATCATTGCAAATAACATGCTTTCATCCTTTCTGATGGCTGAGTAATATATCCCATTGTACATATATACCACATCTTTATCCATTCATCGGTCGATGGACATCTCGGCCCTTTCCATATTTGGACTATTGTGGACATGGCTGCTATAAACATTGGAGTGCACATGCCCCTTCAAATCACTATGTTTGTAGCCTTTGGATAAATACCTAGTAGTGCAATTGCTGGATCATGCCAGTTTTCTTATCTGCCTGGTATTCATCCAATGTTGTGAACATGAGGGCTCTTTAAGCACTGGTACAGATAGCAAGAACCAGGGAAGGAGGAGTAACTGGGGTCACAGGCAGACACATGGAGGCCCCCCACCTGCCAGCACTGTAAAAGCAGAGGGGCAGCATAACTGCCTGGTGATGCCCTCCAACCAGCTTGCAGTGCTGCACTCACAGAAACAGCCTCCAAGACTTCACCCAGAGATCGAAATTGGGAGCTTGTCCATTGATGCAGTCCAGCAAGAGTTTTGTCAACAGGAGGCAGCATCCAAGACATAGTCGAGGCTATTTAAGCAAATAAAGGGTCAAGTGAGAGACAGCCACTGGTTCTGAATATCATGGACTGAGAAAAAAAAAGACACACAAAATAAGCAAAACATTATTTGTTACACAATATAACCAGTGATATTATATAAATATATGTCTGTTGTAAGGAGCCTGGGAAGAATAGCACAGTCCCTGGGTAGGACTCCAGAAAGCAGTGGAGGAAGAGGCTGGTGAATTACCCCAATGAGAGCAGCATTTTCTCTCCATGTTATCTCTGAGCTGCTGAACTCCGGCTGATGGAAATCTGCTATCAGGAGGATGGGGTAGAAGTGAACACAGAGGAAATGAGCTAATAGGAATTATGAAGTGAAATACAATATATATAATAAGCTGGTCTGTGTCTAAAGAGATATTGAAGGGTGCTGCAAGTGATAAAGGTAAGATTCCACTGATTTCAGCCTCTTTCATTCCAATGTAACCATAACTTATGATGCTCAAAGCTGGAAAAATTTACTTCAAGAAGAAAATGAAAGTTCTTTAAGCATGTTTGATATATTTATTTGAAGACTTTTTTTTTAAAGATAGTAAATTATCCATTGTACAATGGAGCCAACTAGTGCAACAGGCCAAACTTGCACTCCATACCATAGAACAGGGCCCCTCAACTTTATATTCAGAATCATCATTTTCTGTGGTGTTAAAATGCAGATTCTGAATCAGTAGTTCCAGGTGTATGGAAGATTCCACCTTTCTAACAAACTTCCAGGTGGTGCTGATGCTGCCAGGTCTCAGCTGGCTTTTTAGGTGTCAAACGGTGGACAGCACCTCAGAGACCTAAGTTGTGCCTGCCTCCAGATGCTGTAATATCAGATTCACACTTGGGGCTTGTGCAGCTCAAGGAGGTCACTAAGTGGGGATTATTCTAATTACATAACACTTGAGACTTTATTTCAACAGTTCATTGAATACTTACTGCATACCAGGTGTTAGAAAGGGAAAAGGTAATATTGGTTTTTTTAGTCTCAAGCAGCTCTGGGACCGGAGCAGGGGCAGGGGCTGGAGGAGGATGTTGAAATTAGCAGCTGTCATGTTTGCAGAGAAGGAAACAATAGGACCCATAACAGAAACTGTAGAACACACAGGGGGAGGTCCCTCTGGCTGGGCAAGAACATGTGACTCCATTGAAGAGGTGGGCTTTGAACAGATGCAACCACATGTCTTTTGTAAGATATTTAAAACAGATTTGAGGAGAAGGTGCTCAATCTAAGAAACCCAATTACACTTCAAAAAGATTATTCTAAGCTTGGTAGTACATCTGGCAATCACAAACCGTACAAGGGCCCCAATTCTGAGATTAACCCAGTGGCTTCTCTGTAGAAGGAGAAGATTAGAGAAGTTGAGAGTTTGGACCAGAAACACCTCAATGAGCATATTCTGCTAGCTTGGAAGATGATCAGTCCCAGAGATGATGCTGACACATGTCGTGCCTTGCATGTTGCAGGTGCTCAAAAGATCTTGTCCAAATAGTTTAATTAATGGTTTTAGCTCTCAGATTGTAAATGTGTCTCCAGAGCTAAGTATTTCTTAGTGCCACATCAGCAGAGGAGGCACTTTTGAAATCTGACACAGGATCACATAAACAATACCCACCATCTCTCCGTGCATATGCTGTAGTTTGACTAGTCATTTGTCTATTCTACTAAAATGTTGTTTTCCAGTTAGTCACAAAGGTGACCTTTCTATTTCTTGGTTGGTGTGAAATTTTAAATTCTTGTAGCTACCACCAAATAAAGCAGTTATGATATCAGAAAATTCTGAAATCTCATAGAAAGCTAGAGTACTCAAAGTTCCCAAGATGGAAAGTTTTCATACATAATAGCTACTAACTTGCAAAGTAGCTATTATGTATGAATCATACCATATGATCCAAATGCCAAATACTACTGGGTATTTACCCAAAGAAAATGAAAACACTAATTTGAAAAGGTATATGCACCTCTTTGTTTATTGCAACATTATTTACAATAGCCAAGAATTGAAGCAACCCATATGTTCATCAATAGATGAGTGTATAAAGATGTGTTATATGTGTATATATATAATATGTACATATGTACATATATAATATGATTCATACATAATAGCTACTAACTACTAACTTGCAAACTTACTACTTACTAACTTGCAAATACTTGAGGAAATTCATTCTTTTTGTTGTTGTTAGGAAAAGTCTAAGCATTTATGAATCTTGAGAAAAGGTTGTCTTTAAGTCATCATTAATTTTTTTCCTTATAGGAAAAATACTCAAGTGCTTTTAAATTATTTTATTTAAAAATTTTTAAAGTATTTTTATTTCTTATTTAACCATAGTTGACATACTATGTTAGTTTTAGGTGTACAACATAGTGATTGAACAAATCTATGCATTATTCAGTGTTCGCCATGATGAATTGTAGTCACCATCAGTCACCCTACAACATTATTACTATACTTTTCATCCCCGTGACTTATGTATTTTATAACTGGAAGATTGCACCCCCTAATCCCCAGGTCCATCCATGTTGTCATAAATGGCAAGATCTCATTCTTTTTATGGCTGAGTAATATTCCATTATATATATGTGTATACACATATACACACACATATATATGCACACACACATATATATACCTATAACACATCTTTATACACTCATCTATTGATGAACACTTGGGTTACTTCAATTCTTGGCTATTGTAAATAATGTTGCAATAAACATAGGGGTGCATATAACCTTTCAAATTAGTGTTTTCATTTTCTTTGGCCAAATACCCAGTAGTATTTGGCATTTGTATCATATGGTATTTCTATCTTTAATTTATGAGGAACCACCATACTGCTTTCTATAGTGGCTGCACCAATTTACAGTCCCACCAACAGTGCATGAGGCTTTCTTTTTCTCCACATCCTCACCAACACTTGTTATTACTTACCTTTTTGATACTAGCTGTTCTGACTGGCATGAGATGATATGTCACCATAGTTCTGATTTGCATTTCCCTGATGATGAGTGATGTTGATCATCTTTCGTGTGTCTGTTTCCCATCTGTATGTCTTTTTTGGAAAAATGTCTATTTTTCTCAAATACTTCTGCCCATTTTTTAATCATGTTGTTGTTTTTTTAATTTTGTTTTGTTTGGTGTTGAGTTCTGTAAGTTCTCCATATATTTTAGATATTAGCCTCTTATCAGATATATATTTTTACCAGATATATCATTTGCAAATATCTTCTCCCATTCAGTAGATTGTGTTTTTATTTGTTGGTGGTTTCCTTTGCTGTGCAAGGAAATGCATTATCTCTAAAATCTTAATCTTTGGTATCTTTTTCTTTCCCTCTTTTTTTTTTTTTGAAACATTCAAAACCCTAGAAAGGAACATGATCTAGGGAGAAACAATTTAGAGGGCTTTTTAATTGTATCCCATATATGTGGATGTTTCTCTAAGTTGAGTACCACTAAGGCAGGGGAACTTCTAGTTCAATTCCTGGGACCATGTTGGAAGGCCAGTAGGTGTGTGCGAGGATTGAGCTAATGTTAGTACATACATTAGAATGTACATGTGAGTGTTTCCTTAGTTTGGGAATTTTGTCTATATACAGAACTAATGGCATGGGTTTTCTTGTCATTTATCTTCTAAATCTGTGTGGGACATTATTTTAAACCTTTTCTTCTTTGGGTATATGTATTCTGCTCAAATGAATAGCCATGGACCTGGGAAGAGTTGATCCCCATTGCAGATTTACAGCCTTATTTTCCCTGTGGACTGGCCCAATGCTAATGTGATTGGATTTACCCATGGATTTCAAGATGTTTGTTGACAATCACAGGTTTCTCTAGAGCTGCAGTGGTTCCAATTTCTGCAGAGTCTCCTTTATTTGGAAGCAAAGACTTTATAGGGATGTGAGTAATCCATTTCTGGCTTTCTCTGACCGGCTGCCATGATAGAGTTTTTAAAAATTGGTAGAATAGGTAGGACTAGAATATCATCTGACACCACCCCCCCCAGCTTCTGTGCATATCAGCTGACTAGTATACGCTGAAACAGCAAGGGTCTGGGTGATTAGATTTTTTTCAGGTGTGATTTTCTTGTCTCATCTCTGTTTCCTCCTCCTCCAGGAGAAATGGGTCCCATGAGGCAAGTGTGACCTTGGAGTGCAGCCCACCAGCCTGACGCCTAGTCCGGGAGGGAGAGAACCATGGATGGCATAATTGAACAGAAGAGCATGCTGGTGCACAGTAAAATCAGTGATGCTGGCAAGAGGAATGGCTTAATTAACACAAGAAACTTCATGGCCGAGAGCAGAGATGGCCTGGTGTCTGTTTACCCAGCGCCACAGTACCAGAGCTGCCGGGTGGTGGGCAGCACGGCACCAGCCAGCCTGGATGGCAGCAGGAATGAGCCGGTCCAGCAACTGCTGGACCCCAACACACTTCAGCAGTCTGTGGAGTCCCATTTCCGACCCAACATCATTCTCTACTCGGAGGGTGTGCTGCGCTCTTGGGGGGATGGTGTGGCTGCCGACTGTTGTGAGACCACCTTCATTGAGGACCATTCGCCCACCAAAGAGAGTCTGGAGTACCCCGATGGGAAGTTCATTGACCTCTCGGCTGATGACATCAAGATCCACACCCTCTCCTATGACGTTGAGGAGGAGGAGGAATTCCAGGAGCTGGAGGTCAGAGGATGTATTTATCATGAGCCTTTGAGAACGGGACATGGGGATTGGGTGGGGACTCATGAGTGCCTGGCAAAAGTTAGGGAATGCAACTAGTGTGCAAAAATACAGAGAAACTGAAGCATTGTTAAATATCCATTGAAAATGGAGTGGAGAAAGACTAGGTGACCAGCACCCAGTAGGGGCTTCAGCAGGGATGTTGGCAGAGATGACCCAAGGTAATGGCTGTGAGAATGGGGCTACTGGTGGACTAAAGGGTTGCCAGCATCAGAAGTCGGTTGGGGATTCCTGCTGACACCCCTCCACTTGGGACAGAGAGGTCATTGGCAAAAGTGATCAAGGTGAGAGAGGGACAGAGGATCCTAGGGCCACATGAGGCTGGAAAGGCATGTGTGGGGAAAATTTGAGAAGAGTTTTTGCTGCCACAAGCAGTTTCCTTAATTTAGCATTCCAAAGTTTCTACTAAGGGATCCTTGGTATAGCTAAATCTGCTGGAAAAAAATAATAGGACTGCTAGCCTAAAGGAAAGATGAGTTGAGTTGTTACAAGAGTCACTTTAGTAGACTGGGGAGCAGGTAAGGGCATTTGGATTACATGCTTTGAAACATGCACTTTGGACATGTAGCCAAGGAAACCAGAAGCATCAGGCCTGGAGTTGCAATGAGAAGCAGAAGCAGCTGGAAAGAGATGGTTTTAATCAGAAAGGAAATTCAGAAATGGGAAATGTTTTATAGCGATTTCTGTGAATGGAGCCCATGAAAACCAACTGGCAGGGAGTCCAGAGAAGTCAAGTTATAGGAGATGCCATCGGAGCAGACCTTCACATCTTCTGGTGACACCTGTTAAGGGGAACACACTCTGGCAATGCCAAAGTTTTTAGAAAGCTGTAAGAAGTACTTTGGCTTCCATTCACAAGGCTCTGTCATGTGTCCATTTTTTCCAAGACCTGAGGGTATTGCTAAATGCAGAAGTATAAATGTCACTTGACCTGCATGAAGTTGAGGAAGCAAATACACAAAAATGCACTTTTCACAAAACACAGGAGTTATGATGGTAGAGTTCCAATCCTGCTCTGAGAGCATCCAAAGGATTAGGAGATGGGACTCCAAGTATAATGTGAGGGATCAGGAGTCATCACAGAGGAAGCACCCCCTGCACTACATCTTGAGGAGGAGAACCAGACTATGAACAAAAAGGCTCATGGGGAGGTGGTGGGAGAACCTTGGTCCAAGGGGACAGCATGAGCAGAAAAAGCACAGAGGCATCCAACCTAGGATGCAGAGAATAGTAACTGATTACAGTTGCTAAGACCTATGAATCATGGTGAAGTCGGGAAACAGGACCATAACTGAGGACCATAACAGCCTTCTAAGGGAGGCTGGAATTTAGGCGAGGTCACAGACCCAGATGCCTACAAGAGGAAGGACAGGTAACAACATCAAGAAGGAACCCTATATTGAGAGGAGTGGCCTGAGACTAGAGAGTCCAGGCCCACCCTCAGCTATAGGGTTGCTGCTTGCTGCACCTCATAGGCCACACTGCTAGGCACCTTGATGGGTGTCATGGGTGTGGAAACCCTGAGGGGTTTCAGGTAGGAGGGTAGGGTCAGATTCAAGTTTTCGGAAGCTGCTATGGCTGCAAAGTGGGACAGTGGGGCAGAGTGGGGAGATGGGGGGGAAGGGCACGGGGCTAGGACCAAACTAGATTCCCAGAACCTATTGGGACCTGCCATAGGAGTTGGTGAGAGAATCGGGACAGCAGTAGAAATGAAGAAATACTTAAGAAGTGAAGTTTTCCATTGTTCAGAGATGATGGGAAGGAAAGGGTCAGGCCTGCCCTGTGCAGAGATGCCCCTTAGCTTCCAAATGGTCAAGCTGGTCAGCAGAGGATTTTCAGCTTTGTTAGGAATATTTGGAAAATAAGCTCCAATATATAATATCTATCAGAATTTAAAATTTTGGGATAGTTACTAGACTGAAATTGTAAAAGAAATTTGTGAATGTTTCCATCATCACTTTGTCACTTGTGTGGGCTTCATTCCTCCCTCCCTCACCTATATCCATTGACTTAAAGTCCATATCCTTGAATAGCTATGTTCCAACAGGGTAGGTGAGGATGAACAGGTGAGTAACACATCTTCTTAGTCCTTAGTCTACTTCTGTTCTGTGACTTCATAATGAAATACACTGAAAGGAATCGTATTCCTTTTTCTTTAAGACTTGCATGGGCTTCAGATTAAGCTTGCAAATAAATACAGCTGTTATTTAAATGCAAATGTTCTTTTCATAATATGTCTTAATCCACATTTTTGGCAATCGATTACTGAATCCATTTTTTTTTTTGCAACAATTTTCACACAATGATGTCAGCCAATAGATGTGGCTTTTGGAACTCTGCAGAGGACCAGAACCCACTTAGAGACAATCTTTTAAATTAAATGCTGGGAGGTGGGTGGCTGGCACAACAGGCTTTTCTACCAGGTCAGTCCAAAGCTTTGACAGGTAGTGCAGGTTTCTGGGGTAGTGAGCTCTGCCACCCAGTTTGTTTCCCTGTCCTGGCAACAGTAGCAATAGCCCATCAGAAACAGTTAACTTTAATGATACAGCAGCTGGAATCTTTACTTGTGATTATAGTGCCTATGGTGTAGTAACATGTTTATAGTCACCTCTCATGGCAGTAAGGTGGAACATGCTGGCATGTATACCTTAGCCAGAAAGGGCACCCCAATGACATTGGTGGAACAAGTCGTTTAAAAGTTGGGCTGCCTCATATGAGACTTTCTGGTTGGCAAACCCAGACCAAGAAATGGCTCTTTGCACAGGTCTGGGGGAAGGAATCAAGACACAGTGTGGCAGCTGTCACTCCTTCAGTGCTGTTTAGTACAGCCATGGAGGAGTCCAGGGGGTCATCCAAAGTGGTTGGCATGACCCATTAGGAACTCTGTAAAAACAAGATATTTTCTCAGCAACATTCTTATGGTGGAGCCATGGCAGTCTTTATTTATGAAGAAAAACTAATGAGTAGCTAGAAGAGTCAGTGTGCATGCAGCAACTGTTCTAAGATTTATTGTTTTTCCATTCCATGAAATAATAAAGGGGCATGTATCAGTTAGCATTTGCTGCATAACAAATGCCCTAAAACTTAATGGCTTAACACAACTGTTTATTTCGGTCATGATTCTCAGCGTCAACCACTGGAATGGGTATCTGCTGAATGGTTCTTGCTCTGCTAGTCTCACTCTGGTTCCCTCACTAGTCTGTAGGGGCTGCTGCTCAGCTACACAGCTGTGCCTATTCTCAGGCCATTGTCTGGCCATTGGCTGAGATGACGAGGTGGCTGGACCTCATGTCTAATCATCTAGCAGGTCACTCCATCACATGGCAATCATGCTAGAGATTCCCAGAGCAGCAAGAGAGGGTGAGTCCCAGCATACGAGGCCTTTTCAAGTCTTTGCTTGTGTTATGCATGTTATTGTCTTATTGGCCAAAGAAAGATACATGACTAAGCCCAAAGCCAGTGTGGGAGGGACTTTTTAGGATGACAGTATAGGAAAGTGCCAACAAATTGGGTACCAATTATTGTAGTCTGTAGTCTACCACAGAGCAAAAACGTTTGGCCTATTTAATATATATTTTTTTAAGATCGTCTAATTGAACAGAGTGAGAACAGCTGTAGTTATTTTGTGACTTAAACAGAAAACACAGTAGATATTGATCTAGAGCTCTTCACAGAAGGCAGTATTACTTCAAACCAAACAACAACAAAAAAATAAGAATTTAACTTCTGTGAATTCTATAACATCACTTGGTCTATAGCAAAGTGATACTGTGACCTAAAAATTGCAATTTTCAGAAAGCCATTGTGCTGGTGAAAAGCAGGGGTCCTTGTCACTAGAGTTCCTGCGTACCAGGCAACCTGCCTCTTACCTGTCCCCTTATCACACTACCTGGAGAGCTTCATCCCTGGCATTTATAATGAAGATATCCCCGATCCAGAGAGGTTTGCTCACCTGATGTATATTTCTGTAAGAACATGTGGAGTTTTTGGGTAGCCCTCAAGGTTGTATTAATGTGAGTACGTTCTGTAGCTAATTTCAAGAATCTTTATGGAAAATCCTCAGAAATTGAGGTTTGCCCTGCTCTACCCAAGAGGAAGCTGCTACTCATAGTGAATTGTTGGGGCTCTAAATCAGATAGGGAGATCTCAGGGGGCCTCTGAGGGATTGCGGGAATGCCGAGTTGGCTGCTCATCATATGGTGTCACTGCACTCAGTGTGACCAGACAGGCCTCCCTGGGGCAGGGGGTGGAGGGGGGACACTCAGGCCACTCTGGGTGCACGATTTGGGGCCAGTGATCCACAGCCCCAGGGCCTCCTCCCTGATGTTTGTCCACTGCTTCATCCAGTGCCCAGTCCACAGCTAAAACCGCAGCTTTCAGAAACACCAACAGCAGGAAACCATTTCTCCTTTTCACACAGAAAAACTCAGAGATTTCAGGCTCTGATAATAAAGCAGTTCTATGAAATAGAAAAATTGAGTTTAAAGCTATGAAAAAGTAGGTGAAGTTCATGGCTAGAGAGGCCTAACAGCCCTCCTGCTGTTAGAGATGCTTATCAAATGTTGAAAGGCCAATTATTACCCATTTATTTGTAATAGTGCAACCCCTTCAGGATCCTAGAGCACATGGAATGTCATCACTTAGAAATAATGCCCAAGGTGGTGGGGGAGCCTTTTCTTCACTACAAGAAGGAAGGGGAAGGTAGGACCTGCTGATGGAGCATCTGTCTATGCCAGGCCCTTCGTGCACCTTCTGTCATGTAACCACATGGCAGCATTGGGCCACAGGTACTGATCCTGCCTCACCCTGTGCACAAGGACACTGAAACCTGGGAGGTGTCCAAAGTCACACAGTTGGCTGTGCTGGCAGCTCTTGGAACTGAGACATGCTGACTTCAGACTCTTGCCTCCTAATGGTGATGCTGTTAAAAAAAAAAAAAAAGTATGTGTTACGGTAAACTGCTGTTTCAGAGTCCACAGGTAAAGCACGAGGAGGCAGAGCTGGGGTGGTCACAGCTTCCTCACTGCCATGAGTCTGCAACTGGGTCTTCCCAAGACCAGGAGTCTGCCCTCCTATTACACACTTGAAGCCTATCAAGAGAGACAGAATTTCACAATTGCGGTATAACGCTGGCATGTGCCCCTTTCATAAATATGAGCAAAGAGGGAGGACTCAACAAACACTTGAAGAAAATTCAAAAGCATGAATGAGACAAAACAACAACAATAGAAAAGTTGACCCAGAGGAAACAGAAATAATTCAGAAAATAATCGACAATATTATAAAAAATATTTTTAGTCTCCCTTGAGAGATTTGGGATGGGAGGATTTGGGGTTTGATTTTCTTTGTTTGCCTCATTGCACTGGCCAGAACCTCAAATATGATGTTGAAGGGAAATGATGAGCAGGAGGCATCCTTGCCTTGCTCCTGATCTTAGGAAAGCACTCAGACTTTCCTGATGAAGGATAATGTTGCTCATGCTCTTAATCAAGGGTAGGAAGTTGCCTTCACAGCCAGGGATGTGAAGAGAGCTTACCTCTTAAGGGAAGGGCAACAAAGTCACAACTTTGTTGAACAATTTGGTCTTTTTTTAATAAAAAATAGTTGTTTAATTTTGACAAATGCTTTTTCTCTATTTAGATTATCATGTGGGGGCTTTTTCTTTTGTCCTTTATTCTGTTAATATGATCTATTACATTAACTGATTTTCAGATATTAAAGTCTCCTTACTTTGGAGGATAAATCGCCCTTGGTCATCATATATACTCCTCTTTAAATATTGCTGAATTTTATTTACTAATAATTTGTTAAGAATTTTTATATTTGTGTCCATGAGTGAAATTAGTCTGTGGTTCTTTTCTTGTAATATCTCTTCCTGGCTTTGGTATCAGGGTAATACTGGCCTTATAGAATGAGTTAGAAAGGGTTCCCTTTTCTGTTTTCTGAAAGATTCTGCATAGTATTGTTTTTGTTTTTAATATTTATTAGAAGTCATCAGTGAAGACATCTGGCCTTGGCTATTCTTTGTGGGAAGAGTTGATTACGGATCTGATCTGATATCTTTGTTGTTTTAAATCTATGTTTTAAAGAAAATCTTAAGATTTTCCTTTCTTCTTGACTCAAGTTTATTAATTTCTGTCATTCTAGGAATTTTTTCATTTTATCCAAATTATGTAATTTACTGGCATACAGTTGTTTTATAATATTCCATTTAAATCTTTTTATTTTCTGTATGGTTGGTGTTGTCTCCTCTTTTGTGCCTACTTTTGATAATTTAAGGTTTACAGTTTCTTTGGTCAGTCTAGCCGAAGGTTTATAAATTTTGTTGATCTTTTCAAGTAGCTAACTTCTGATTCCATTGATTGTTCTCTTGCTTTTTGGTTTTCCATTTCATTGATTTTCACTCAGATATTTATGATACCATTCTCTCTGTTTCCTTTGGGTTAAATTTGCCTTTTTTTTTTTTTTTTAGTTTCTTTACATGAGGCTGTTACTGATTTGAGATTTTTTTTCCCTTCATAATATATATTTCTTAAGCTATAACTTTCTCTCAAACACTGTTTCAAATACAAATTTTGACATGTTGTTTTCATTTTTAATATAATTCAAAATATGTTCTAATATCCATTGTGATTTCTTATTTTACTAATGGGTTATGTATAAAAGTATTGTTTAATTTTTCAAATATTCATAAGTGTCCCAATGTTTTTTATTATTTAGTCATTTAATTTCATGTGGTTGAAGAACATAGTTTGTATAATTTCTCTCTTAAATTTATTGAGACTTGATATGGGGCCTAGCATATAATATGTTCCGGGAAATGTGCTATGCACACTTGTGAGAGAATGTGTATTTTGTCATTGTGTGCAATATTCTATAAATGTTTGTTAGGTCAAGTTAGCTGATGATGTTGTTCATGTCTTTTGTCCTTGCTGTTTATCTGACTAATTAATCCATTAATTTTGTCAGTGTGTGCTTTATGTAGTCTGGGGCCCCATTGATAGGTGCATGCACATTTATTAATTTTTTAAAGATTTATTAATTTATTTTAGAGGGAGAAAGAGAGAGAGAGCAGGGGAAAGGGCAGAGGGAGAGAATCTTCAAGCAGCCTCCCTGCTGAGTGTGGAACCCGACACAGGACTCGATCTCGTGATCCATGAGGTCATGACCTCAGCTGAAACCAAGAGTCAGATGCTTAACTGACTGAGCCACCCAGGTGCCCCTATTATTTATTATTGTATCTTGCTGAAGTATTGACCATTTTACCATCATAAAATGTTCCTCTTTATGTCTAATAATATTTCTTGTCTTCAGGTCTATTTTTTGTGAAAATAATATAGCCACTCCCACTTCCTTATTACTACTGTTTGCGTGATACATCTTTTTCCATCTTTTTGCTTAGAATTAATTTTTGTCTCAGAATTTAAAGTATATCTCTTAAAGGAAGCATGTAGTTGATCTTGTTTTTTTTTTCTTTTTTTATTGTCTTACAGTCTGTCATTTGATTGGAATATTTAGTCCATTTGCACGATATGTAATTTTTATATGGTTGGGTTTCTGTCTGCCATTTTGATTGTTATTTTCCACTTGTTTCTTGGTTTTATTGTTGTTTTCTTTTTTCCTCTTCCTGACGATTTGGTGTTAGCCACCACTCATCACCACACCACATCTCAGCCAGAGATGTGAAGAGAGCTTATTAGTTTTCATTTTCAGGAGCATCCTGTTAAATTCTTGGGTTGTCCTCCAATCTGCCATTTGACCCAACCAGGACTATAGCCATAGGTTGGGAGAGCTTTAGGCTTTTCTCATTCATAGCTGGGAATGGATTTTCCACTCTACTTCTAATCAATAAAGCCCCTTCCAACAATGAAGTGACTAGTTCCCATGGCTAGCCCCATCCTAGCAGAAATACTGCATGGGCCAAGCATAGAGCCCCACTATAATTACTCAGATTTCAGCAGTGGTTGGTAAGTAAATACTTTGCAAATACTATTGGCCTTTGGACAATGTTGAGAGCCTTTATAAACTGTATTGACAATTTTTTTTTTCCAGTTGTTTCTGGAAGACAAGATATGCCTACCTCCTGACACTGTCATACAAGAAGTCTTGCCAGGATATTGCCTGAAGTACTAGATGTGCATTTTCCAGCATCACTAGATTCAGACAAAAAATATGTTCCAATGTCCACAGATGGCTTACAGTTAGGTTAAGAATTTTAATCAAGGGGTGCCTGGGTGGCTCAGTCAGTTAAGCGTCTGCCTTCGGCTCAGGTCATGATCTCAGGTCCTGGGATCGAGCCCCACATGGGACTCTCTGCTCAGTGAGGAATATGCTTCTCCCTCTCCCTCTGCCTGCTGCTCTCCCTGCTTGTGCTCACTCTCTGTGTCAAATAAATAAATAAAATCTTTTTTAAAAAAACAATTTTAATCAAATTAATTATCTTTAAATAATATGACATATATTTGCTTATAGCATTGGGAAATTAAATTATCATTTTCCTCCCTTAGGACAGTCTGTAATTAAATATATCTAGATATTCCAGTTCCTTTTGGATCCACGTGTGGATCATTTACACAGAGGAATAGTTTTATCTCCTTATAGTCATAACTCATTTTGTGTTGCCCAAACTGTAGCAACCACCTTATTCTTCAAAGGGGCACTGTATGAGTAAGTTTGACTCATCTAGAAATTAAATTTACTTTCATGAAATATTTTCCACTAGTGAGGGCATTCTAAATACAATTTCCAAAGAAAAATTCAAAAATATTTTGTGAAATATAAACATGATTGGCATAATAGTATGCCATTTATTGTTTTAATTTTCTGTATCAAGGATAACTCATTTAAATGTGGAATTCAAGGCATGTTTCTTAAAAAATAAAAATCAATCTCTTATGTTCTCATCTAACATATTCTCATCTTATATATCAATAAAGGGCAGTGGAGTATGTAATTATAGGCATTAGATGGGAAGAGAGTCTCCCAAGATAATAAATCCATCTGTCATAATACTACAGTCTGATCATTTTTCATATTCCTCTGAAATACTTTTCAATACATAAAAGGGTGGGGGCATCAAACCAAATTAATATGTCAAATAAATAAAAGCCTTTTTTAAATTTTTCATTGTGCTGACCAGATTTCTTGACTGGGACTTCTGAGCCACTAGTCAGTTGTGGGTGAAGAGGGGCCTCTCATACCTACAGCTCCCTTAATAAAGGGAATCCCTGCCAGAGAATTGGAATATTCTGTCATTGTAAGACTGTATTTCTTTTGGAAATTTAAAATATTTTATTTGGTTTAAATATACATTAGGAGGTGTATTTGAATAAGTAGTTTGAGTAAGGAATTGTTTGAATAGAAAAATATTTAATAGCTTTTTTTATTGTTATGTTGATCACCATACATTACATCATTACTTTTTGATATAGTGTTCCATGATACATTGTTTGTGCATAATACCCAGTGCTCCATGCAGAATGTGCCCTCTTTAATACCCATCACCAGGCTAATCCATCCCCCCACCTCCTCCGCTCTAGAACCCTCAGTTCGTTTCTCAGAGTCCATTGTCTCTCATGGTTCGTCTCCCCCTCTGACTTACTCCCCTTTATTCTTCCCCTCCTGCTACGTTCTTCTTTTTTTTTTCTTAACATATATTGCATTATTTCTTTCAGAAGTACAGATCTGTGATTCAACAGTCTTGCACAATTCACAGCTGTCAACATAGCACATACCCTCCCCAATGTCTATAACCCAGCCACCCCATCCCTCCCATGCCCCACCACTCCAGCAACACTCAGTTTGTTTCCTGAGATTAAGATTTCCTCATATCAGTGAGGTCATATGATACATTTCTTTCGATGATTGACTTATTTCACTCAGCATAACACCCTCCAGATTCATCTACGTCGTTGCAAATGGCAAGATCTCATTCCTTTTGATGGGTGCCCATAATATTCCATTGTGTATATATACCACAACTTCTTTAGCCATTCATCTGTCGATGGACATCATGGCTCTTTTCACAGTTTGGCTATGGTGGACACTGCTGCTATAAACATCGGGGTGCACATACCCTTCAGATCTCTACATTTATATCTTTATGGTAAATACCCAGTAGTGCAATTGTTGGATCGTATAGTAGCTCTATTTTCAACTTTTTGTGAAACCTCCATACTGTTTTCCAGAGTGGCTGCACCAGTTTGCATTCCCACCAACAGTGTAGGAGGGTTCCCCTTTCTCTGCATCCCCACCAACATCTGTTGTTTCCTGACTTGTTAATTTTAGCCATTCTGACTGGTGTGACGTGGTATCTCGTTGAGGTTTTGATTTGGATTTCCCTGATGCCGAGCGATGTTGAGCATTTTATCATGTGTCTGTTAGCCATTTGGATGTCTTCTTTGGAAAAATGTCTGTTCATGTCTTCTACCCATTTCTTGATTGGATTATTTGTCCTTTGGGTGTTGAGTTTGATAAGTTCTTTATAGATTTTGGACACTAGCCATTTAACTGATATGTCATTTGCAAATATTTTCTCCCATTCTATCGGTTGTCTTTTGTTTTTGTTGACTGTTTCTTTTGCTGTGCAAAAGCTTTTTATCTTGATGAAATCCCAATAGTTCATTTTTGCCCTTGCTTCCCTTGCCTTTGGCGATGGTTCTAGGAAGAAGTTCCTACAGCTGAGGTCGAAGAGATTGCTACCTGTGTTCTCCTTTAGGATTTTGATGGACTCCTGTCTCAGGTTTAGGTCTTTCAACAATTTGGAGTCTATTTTTCTGTGTGGTGTAAGGAAATGGCCAGTTTCATTCTTCTGCATGTGGCTGTCCAATTTTCCCAACACCATTTGTTGAAGAGACTGTCTTCTTTCCATTGGAAATTCTTTCCTGCTTTGTGGAATATGATTTGACCATAGAGTTGAGGGCCCATTTCTGAGCTCTCTATTCTGTTCCATTGATCTCTGTGTCAGTTTTTGTGCCAGTACCATACTGTCTTGATGATGACACCTTTGTAATAGAGCTGGAAGTCTGGTATTGTGATGTCGCCAGCTTTGCTTTTCTTTTTCAACAGTTCCCTGGCTATTCGGGGTCTCATCTGGTTCCATACAAATTTTAGGATGATTTGTTCCATTTCTTTGAAAAAAGTGGATGGTATTTTGATGGGGATTGCATTAAATTTGTAGATTGCTCTAGGTAGCATTGCCATCTTCACAATGTTTGTTCTTCCAATCCATGAGCATGGAACGTTTTTCCATTTCTTCGTGTCTTCCTCAATTTCTTTCATGAGTATTTTATAGTTTTCTGAGTACGGATCCTTTGCCTCTTTCGTTAGATTTATTCCTAGGTATCTTATGGTTTTGGGTGCAATTGTAAATGGGATCGACTCCTTAATTTCTCTCTCTTCTGTCTTGTTGTTGGTGTATAGGAATGTCACTGATTTCTGTGCATTGATTTTATATCCTGCCACTTGACTGAATTCCTGTATAAGTTCTAGCAGTTTTCGGGTGGAGTCTTTTGGGTTTTCCACATAAAGTATCATATCATCTGCAAAGAGTGAGAGTTTGACTTCTTCTTTGCTGATTTGGATGCCTTTGATTTGTTTTGTTGTCTGATTGCTGTGGCTAGGACATCTAATACTATGTTGAATAACAGTGGTGATAGTGGACATCCCTGCCGTGTTCCTGACCTTAGGGGGAAAGCTCTGTTTTTTCCCATTGAGAATGATATTCGCTTAGGTTTTTCATAGATGGCTTTTATGATATTGAGGTATGTACCCTCTATCCCTATGCTCTGAAGAGTTTTGATCAAGAAAGGATGCTGTACTTTGTCAAATGCTTTTTCTGCATCTATTGAGAGGATCATATGATTCTTGTTCTTTCTTTTTTAATGTATTGTATCACGTTGATTGATTTGCGGATGTTGAACCAGCCTTGCAGCCCAGGGATAAATTCCACTTGGTCGTGGTGAATAATCCTTTTAATATACTGTTGGATCCTATTGGCTAGTGTTTTGGTGAGAATTTTTGCATCCATGTTCATCAAGGATATTGGTCTGTCAATCTCCTTTTTGATGGGGTCTTTGTCTGGGTTGGGGATCAAGGTAATGGTGGCCTCATAAAACGAGTTTGGAAGTGTTCCTTCCATTTCTATTTTTTGGAACAGTTTCAGAAGAATAGGTATTAACTTTTCTTTAAATCTTTGGTAGAAATCCCCTGGGAAGCCATCTGGCCCTGGGCTTTTGTTTGTTGGGAGATTTTTGATGACTGCTTCAATTTCCTTAGTGGTTATAGGTCTCTTCAGGTTTTCTATTTCTTACTGGTTCAGTTTTGGTAGTTGATACATCTCTAGATATGCATCCATTTCTTCTAAGCTATCTAATTTCCTGGCATAGAGTTGCTCATAATATGTTCTTACAATTGTTTGTATTTCTTTGGTGTTGGTTGTGATCTCTGCTCTTTCACTCATGATTTTGTTGATTTGGGTCATTTCTCTTTTCTTTCTGATAAGTCTGGCCAGGGGTTTATCAATCTTGTTAATTCTTTCAAAGAACCAACTCCTAGTTTCGTTGATCTGTTCTACTGTTCTTTTGGTTTCTATTTCATTGATTTCTGTTCTGATCTTTATTATTTTTCTACTCCTGCTGGGTTTAGGCTTTATTTGCTGTTTTTTCTCCAGCTCCTTTAGGTGTAGGGTTAGGTTATGTATTTGAGACCTTTCTTCTTTCTTGAGAAACGCTTGTATTGCTATATACTTTCCTCTAGGACTGCCTTTGCTGTATCCCAAAGATTTTGAACAGTTGTGTTTTCATTTTCATTGGTTTCCATGAATTTTTTTCATTCTTCTTTAATTTCCTGATTGACTCATTCATTCTTCACTAGAATGCTCCTTAGCCTCCATGTATTTGAGTTCATTCCAACATTCCTCTTGTGATTGAGTTCTAGTTTCAAAGCATTGTGGTCTGAAAATATGCAGGGAATGATCCCAATCTTTTGGTACTGGTTGAGACCTGATTTGTGACCTAGGATGTGATCTATTCTGGAGAATGTTCCATGGGCACTAAAGAAGAATGTGTATTCCGTTGCTTTGGGATGGAATGTTTGAATATGTCTGTGAAGTCCATTGGGTCCAGTGTGTCATTTAGTCTTTATTTCCTTGTTGATCTTTTGCTTAGTTGATCTGTCCATTTCAGTGATGGGGTTATTAAAGTCCACCACTATTTTTGTATTGTTGTCAATGTGTTTCTTTGCTTTTGTTATTAATTGCCTTGTATAATTGGCTGCTCCCATGTTAAGGGCATAGATGTTTATAATTGTTAGATCTTCTTGTTGGATAGACCCTTTAAGTAGGATATAGTGTCCTTCCTCATCTCTTATTACAGTCTTTGTTTTAAAATCTAATTTGTCTGATCTAAGGATTGCCACCCAGCTTTCTTTTGGTGTCCATTAGCATGGTAAATGGTTTTCCACCCCTCACTTTCAATGTGGGGGTGTCTTTGGGTCTAAAATGAGTCTCTTGCAGACAGAATATCGATGGATCTTGTTTTTTAATCCAATCTGATAGCCTGTGTCTTTTGTTTGGGGCATTTAGCCCATTTACATATAGGGTAACTATTGAAAGATATGAATTTAGTGCCCTTGTATTGCCTGTAAGGTGACTGTTACTGCTTATTGTCTGTGTTCCTTTCTGGTCTGTGTTGCTTTTTGGCTCTCTCTTTGCTTAGAGAATCCCTTTCAATATTTCTGGTAAGGTTGGTTTCGTGTTTGCAAATTCCTTTAGTTTTTGTTTGTCCTGGAAGCTTTTAATCTCTCCTATTTTCAATGACAGCCTAGCTGGATATAGTATTCTTGGCTGCATATTTTTCTCGTTTAGTGCTCTGAAGATATCATGCCAGTCCTTTCTGGCCTGCCAGGTCTCTGTGGATAGGTCTGTTGCCAATCTAATGTTTCTACCATTATAGGTTACATATCTCTTCTCCCGAGCTGCTTTCAGGATTTTCTCTTTTCTCTGGGACTCGTAAGTTTTACTATTAGATGTTGGGGTGTTGACCTATTTTTATTGATTTTGAGAGGGGTTCTCTGTGCCTCCTGGATTTTGATGCCTGTTTCCTTCCCCAAATTAGGGAAGTTCTCTGCTATAATTTGCTCCAATATACCTTCTGCCCCTCTCTCTCTCTTTCTTCTTCTTCTGGGATCCCAATTATTCTAATGTTGTTTCGTCTTATGGTATCACCTACCTCTTGAATTCTGCCCTCGTGATCCAGTAGTTGTTTATCTCTCTTTTTCTCAGCTTCATTATTTTCCATCATTTGGTCTTCTATATCACTGATTCTCTCTTCTACATCATTTATCCTAGCAGTTAGAGCTTCCATTTTTTATTGCACCTCTTAATAGCCTTTTTTATTTTGACTTGGTTAGATTTTATTTATTTTATTTCTCCAGAAAGGATTTCTCTAATAACTTCTATGCTTTTTTCAAGCCCAGCTAGTATCTTTAAAATCATGATTCTGAACTCTAGGTCCGACATTTTACTAATGTCTGTATTGAGTAGGTCCCTGGCAAATGGTACTACCTCTTGTTCTTTTTGTTGAGGTGATTTTTTCCATCTTGTAATTTTGTCCAGAGGCGAAGAGATGAAATAGAGAACAAAATGCTAACAGGTTAACAATGTCCCCAGAAAATATACTCTAAAGAATTCAGGAAAGACCTGAAACTGGGGGAAAAGAAAGGGAAAAAAAAGAAAAGAAAAGAAAAAGATAAAAACAAACAAAAACAGAACAAAACAAAAAAAAACAATACGATCAAATATGATCAGGCTGGTGCATAGATCAGTGCCACACACTAGATTTTGGGTGTTTTTTGGTCCATTAGAAGAAAGTGCCTCCCAAAATTTTAAAGAAAAAAGAACTTATAAATGTACAAAAAAGCATTAATACAATGAAGGGATGGAATATGACTTTAAAGATGAAAATTATAAAAAATTTTATAAAAGGAATTGATAAGAAGTTGTTTGAATAAAGATAGAAGAGGATTAAAAAACAAAGGGAGAGAATGTGATCAGGCAGGAGTGTAGAACAATGCCATACACTAGAGATTCAGGGTATATTTTGATCTGTTAGAAGAAACTGTATCTCAAAATTTTAAAGAGAGAACAACTCTTATATATATGCCAAAAATAAGGGTAACTCCTATGAAAGGATAGAATATGACTCTAAAAATGAAAAATAAAATGTTTTTTTAAAAAGGGATTGATAAGATGTTGGTTTAAAAGGGAAAAAGAAAAATTAAAAAAAAAGACAGATAAAAATATTAACTTTGAAAGACTAAAGAATCATGGTAAAAACAGCCATGGATTCTATGTGCAGTATTCCCCTAGCGCTGGAGTTCTGCTGTTCTCATTGATTGGTAAACTTGGTCTTGGCTGGCTGTTCTTGCTGATCTTCTGGGGGAGGGGCCTGTTCCTGTGGTACCTAAATGTCTTTGCTGGAGGCGGAATTGCCCCGCCCTTGCCAGTCCGGGCTAAGTAATCTGCCGGAGTTTGCTCTCGGGAGCTTTTGTTCCCTGCAAGCTTTCCGTACAGCTTTGGAGGATGAGAGTGAAAATGGCAGCCTCCCAATCTCCGCCCCAGAGGAGCTGAGAACTCAGGGTCCCTGCTCCTCAGTGAGCCCCCAGAGAAAAGCAGTCAATCACTCACGTCTCCCCGGTCTCCGGCCGCACTCCGTGCTCACCCGGCCTGTGACCGAGCATTTCTATCTCTGGCACCCGACTCGGTGTGGAGTCTCCAAACCCAGCAGATCCCTGTGGTGCACTCCCACACCGCTCCTCCCGGGGGAGGATGGGGAGTGTCCCTGGATCTGCCACTGTTGGGTCCCTCCTGGAGGAGCAGTGGCCCAACTGTGCCCCGGATCATGGTTTATGGCAACCCTGAGCTGAGAGCCTGCACCTAGTCTCCGTCTTTGCAGCTGGCTTCCCTGCTCCGATTCCTGGGAGCTCTGCTGCACTCAGGCATCCCCGGTCTTTCTGTGACCCCGAGGGTCCTGAGACCACACTGTCCTACGAGGGTTCCACCCCCTGCTTAGTCAGTGGAGTGACGTCCCTCAGCAGAGCCCACTTCTAAAAGTTCCGATTTTGTGCTCCGCTGCTGTGTCACTTGCTGGTAGCTTCTGATGGAGGCCCCCTCGTCCACCATCTATCCTCCTGAATATCACCTCGGATTCACTTCTCCACACGTCCTACCTTCCAGAAAGTGGTCAATTTTTTGTTCAGAGAGTTGCTGCTATTCTTTTCTTCTACCTCCTGTTGAGTTCGTAGGTGTTCAGAATGGTTTGATCCCTATTCAGCTGAATTCCTGAGACCAGACGAAATCCAGGTCTTCTACTCCTCCGCCATCTTGCTCTGCCCCCAACATCATCTCCTTCTTACCATATCATAATATCATAAGAAAAAGAAAGTAATGACAAGCACTAAAGTTTGTTAGAAGAGATGTATCCTTTGCATCAAAGGGTTGGTGATGAGAATGTGCTGGGAAGCAGGGTCCTTACATTCAGCACAACTCAGCCTCCATGAATCATGCTACCTAAAGCAATGAAAGATACAGCATTAAAATCTGAGATGAGCCCAGGTTTCATTTGAACCAATATTTTTCACTTTTTTTCTCCAGCAAACCATTCCAGTACTTCCTAAAAACAGAAGGCGGGAGGGAAATCACACAAGTGAAACAGGTGGTCTGCAGTGCATCACCAACGTTCATGTGTAGAAAGAAAACTAACATGGCAGGTCTCCTGCCCCTCAGTGTGCTGGGATTTTTTCAGTGTGATTTCCATGAGAAGAGGCATTTTGTGGGTTCAAGGAGCTGTTCCTGTTCAGTCATCACAAGGGTGAGGAAGGCTCTGTCCTCACAGAGGAAGAACAACCACAGGCATCTTTAGTGGAACCAGTTACTGTGGTGCATGTGGCCTGGGCCTTATGCATGTGGAGGAGCTGGAGAGGGAAGCAAGAAGGAGGACTTCACTGTGGAAATTATAGTGAGTGATTTTTGCCAGGCTCATCTTTCTTATTGTGAGTGTTGTGAAGCAGACTAATGCCACCGTGGCTGTCCCGAAAGTTGGAGCTGGCTGAAGATCTCAGAAGAGAAGATGTTTCTCCTAGTTGATAAAAATCACATGGTATACTGTGAACCTGTCACCAGAGAAATGCTAGATTATGTTAGGATAAATAACCTCTGTCCAGTTTTTTAAGAAATGAATCTACAAAATAAGAAGTGTATATTGTTGTACAGTGATGTTAATTGAAAACATCCCCTTCGTAGGGTTAACCTGAGTCTTCAGTAAGTTTTCACATTGAGCCTCAAAAGTACCTGTAAGTAGAATGTAAGCCAGCCTACAGTGTCATATGTCTGAGGACAAGTAACTAGAATCTCCTGCTTGGGAAGTTGAGAACTACCAGGGAATATGGTGGAAGTCTGTGCCATCATAAAACAAATAGAATGTGTGGAGTCAGGGAACATTCCTCACAGTTAAGAGAAATATATTTAGAAACAGAATACATTGCTTGGAATGTTATAACCTTAAATAAGATATTACCCATTGAGGTCTAGACTGTGAGATATAGATTCCAGAATGAGTTAGCAGGGATAGAGGTGTTTTTGGGAGGCTTGCTGGTGGAGGGCCCAGGACAAGAGAGGTGGGCCATCTGTAAACTGAAGTCAAATCCCAGAGGATAACCCTCTTTCTAGCAACCTGTCCATGTTGTGCTGGCTGGGTACAATCTGGATGTGTTTCAATATAGTAGATTGCAGGGAATTTTACTCTGATGCTTCTTCTAGAAAATAGAGGAAAAATCAATCACTGAGCCTCTTCTTCTAGGACTTTTGCTTTTATCTCTTTTAAACTATCGTTAGATAACAGATCACCCAGAGTTCCATAAAATACAGACTCCCTGTGGGCCTTCAGGGAGGCTATGAGCAGCACTCCTCTCCCAAGTCCTCCACACCCTGCTGGCTCAGGGGCCTCCTTCGGTCTTTCAACCATGGGGTTTCTGCAACCATTCCTGATGCCTGGAATGTTCTTTCCCTTGCCCTTCACTGGCCAGGCTTCTTCTCAGCATCCATGTTGCATTTTCAGTTCATTATCTGTTTGCTTACTGTTTTATTTTCTGTCTTCTTTGCCACAGCTGTCTTAGGTTTTATTGACCAGAAAAAGACAACAGTGTGAGGATTCATGAGCAAGTGATTGACTAAGGAAATGCTCTTGGGGAACACAAGCCAGCCAGCTGGGAGAGCAAGCCTAGGAGGGGAGTTTCAAGCTAAGTTCCACAGAGGGGGCCCCGGGTTGGCCCTGGGAGACCTGAGTATGGGTCATGTACTGGTGGTCTGAGGACCACTTCTACAGGGGCTGTATGTGAGTGGTTTGCCGCCTCCAAGGTAAGAAGCAGAGGTAGAAACTCCTGCATGTGTCCCCACTACTCAGCCCATAGCTCCACAGTGTAGGCACGTAGTTAGTATTTCTGCTCATTAATTTATTAATGAAGAAATGAATCTATCAGAGGGAAGAGAAGTCCAAGATCAATTTCATAAGATTTTTTTTTTAATAGAAATGAAGCCAAACTGTGTGAGCACCCAAGCTCCTTGGGAGTTTTCTTGGCAAGAATTTTATACGACCTTGACTTTGTTTTCTTTACAAAGTCACCTGTGTCAAGCGCAAGAAGCAGAAATAGAACAGGGGCCTCCAGGCGCATGGTGAACTGCGCTGCAGTAGCTTCAACTTATCTTCCTGTCTTGGGACTGCTGGTTAGTGGCACATGTTAAACTGCTCCCAGGCAACATTCGCGCTGTGTTGCAACACAAGAGCAGATTGTGTTTTTCACAAACCACAAAAACAAAGACAGGCTCCAAATAAGGAATAAGGAAGAAGCATGACATGAAGAATATTATGACACACCGTTGGTGTTTCATTAAAAAAAGAAATACCACAGTGATTTTATCCGAGTAGCTCTTACTCTGTGGGCTGTAGAGTAGGAAGAAGCAACAGAAAAGCTGGAGAAAGCAAAAAGCAGTGGGGACCCAGACAACACCCACCCTCTCCCCGGGCCTGCCCTCAGTCCAGAGCCCTGCCCTCGGCTGGCATCCGTGTCCACCCTAGTTTTTAAACCCAGGGATTCGGATGTCACACCCTAAACCAATTAAATCACAATCTCTGGGGTCAATATTTTTCGTAAAGGCCTACAAGTGGCTCTAGTTTCAGCCCCAGCAGTGTGATACAGTGTTCATATGTTTGTATATGCCACAATCTTAACCAGGCCAGCTGTTCTAGGACATCTTATCCTATGAACTGTGGGCCGGTTCCAAGTAGATTTGGAGGCAGGCAGCAACCCTGGAACAGATTCCCTAAGGTGGGTTCCACAGAACACTCACCTGGGAAAACAGAAAGGGTTTGGCAACCCTTGGAAACTCCTGATACTCCCTATGAAGTTACAGCCCTACAAGTCCTATCAGTCAGTTTTGACTGAGTCAAAATTCATATGGTTGACTTTAATTCAGTGATTCCTGGGTTAATTTGACCCTGAACCTTTTGGCTTTCAAAACACCATGTATTTTGACCTCCTGAACCAGGGTGCCACAGTACACATGGGCCTAGCTGTTCCCTAGCCAATTGGTACCACGCCAGGTGAGCTACGTCTCCAAGTGCCTGTGACTATCGTTCTGAGCCCTGTCATGAGGACCTGCATCACATTGCAGGATGAAGTCAGTGCAGACAAGCTCCAGAAGGCCACTGTCACCTAGAAAGACTCCAACTTGAAACAAAATGAACAAAATGAAGGAGAAGCTCATGGAGCCTGAGGATCCTGGAGGAAGGATGGAAGCTGAACTATGAACAGAGAACAAGGGGAGAGGCTATTAGTATATCACACTGTTGTTGCTGCTGTTTGTTTGCCAAAGTGGAGGCTGGACAAAAGCCGAGTAGCTGGGGAAGCCTGGGTGGCTCAGCTGTTCAGCATCTGCCTTCGGCTCAGGTCATGATCCCAGGGTCCTGGGATCGAGCCCCGCATTGGGCTCCCTGCTCAGTGGGGAGCCTGCTTCTCCCTCTCCCCTACCTGCTGCTCTATCTACTTGTGCTCTCTATCTCTCTGTCAAATAAAGAAATAAAATCTAAAAAAAGGAGGGGGCAAGTAGCTCAGGCAGAAAGCTGGGGAGTGTCCCAGTTAGGGGACTCCTTGGTGCTCTATGCTGGAGAGAAAGTCCCAGGGAAGGAGCGGTCCCTGGCAACTAATCGTCCACACACCTCTCCTAAGCCTCGTCCAGCTGAGTGTGCGAAAGAATCACTTCCTGTAGTGGAAGGGCTTTTAGGGTGCAGGTTCAGGCAGTCCAGGGCAGGGCCTGAGAGTCTGCATTTCTCACCTCTCCCTGCTGATGCTGCTGCGGCTGCCCCTGAACCACACTCAGCAGCAAGGACAGAGAGCTTCCCTGACCAGTGGTCCAGATGACTTCTCCTAGTCCCCTTACGGTCAGAGAACATTCAAGATCAACATTTACTGGAAACATTTTCCAGTAGACCTACTTTAGAGGTAGACCTACTCCTTACAGACCCTTCGGGAAGCCCAGGGATCCATGTCTGTCTTCTTCTGAGATGGCCCCTCACACCCCTCACTGTCCCCGCCAAGGCTGCCAGGCCCTGGACAGAACACCCTCAGTGTCTCCACTCTTTGTCTTAGGACAGTGTTCTACTCTCCTGGTCACTTAGATCCCTCTGGATCCCTCTTGAAATGAACCAAGAAATGGATAATCCAGAAGTGATCTGACCTGTGTGAAGCCGATATAGAGGACCCACCCCCTGCCTCTCCTTCTGGATACTTCCCTCCTTGAAACATCTCCCCATTCTGTGGCCTGTGAGCCCTGCCAGGGCCTTGTGCCCTTCTGGGCAGGATCTACCTCCCTCACTGCCCTCCTCTGCCTCCCACTGCTGCTCTTTCCATAATGGGGGTGGGTCCTCACACTCCTTGACACTCAACCTCCATGTCGAGGTATTTGGTGTAACTGAGGCTGGGATCCTCTACACTGTATCTCCTCTGTGTGTTCTAAAAATGCTGGCCACTGGTCCAATTTTATGGAAAAAGTAGATGAGAACCTTGCACTGTGGCTCCTGGAGGTTCAAGCTTTATCTTTGCTTCAGGCAATGACCTGGAGGAAATAAATGTGCTCATAAAAGGGACTTACACAGCTCTCTGCTTTGCTAGCAGATTGGGCCATATTATTCCAGCTGGAATTGTCCCTTGAAACAGTCCATCTGTCTGTTGTTAGCGTGCACTGGGGAAAAGGTGTGAATATCAGGCTCCTAGGACTGGATGCCCTTGGGAGGCTGTCTCTTTACCAGGCCAGCCACTGATCTGTCTATTCTGATGCGCTTCTCATAGCACCTGGAATCACCCTGGGTGGCAGGACTTCAGTATTCAGAAGTCCCGTGATAAAGTGACTGTGAGAAGAGTTTTGAAGGAACCAGCTGCCAGCAAATGAGAGGCACATGTCATCCCAGTCAGCTTTATGGATCTGGAAGCAGCAGAGAGGATTTTCAAAACATGATAAAATTAAAAATTCCTGTATTGGGACACCTGGGTGGCTCATTTGGTTAAGTATCCAGCTCTTGTTTTTGGCTCAGGTCCTGATCTCAGGCTCTGCACTCAGTGGGGAGTCTGCTTAAGACTCTCTCTCCCTTTGCCTCTGCCCGTCCCTCCCTCCTTCCTGCTCTCTCTGTCTCTAAAATAAATAAATCTTTTTTAAAAAATCCTATATTTGTTGTATTAGTAAAGGCTAATCTCCAGGCTGGGGATGAAATAAGACAGTGGGTACCACTTTTTTTGTAATCCTCTTTCAAAAGATTCTCCACTGCCACTTAAACTGGTTCAGATGAACAGATGGTATAGTCCTGGACCCACTGATCACACTTCTTAGAAGTGACAGAGTTGGGGCACCTGGGTGGCTCAGTCTTTTAAGCGTCTGCCTTTGGCTTAGGTCATGATCCCAGGGTCCTGCTCGGCAGGGAGCCAGCTTCTCCCTCTGCCTGCCATTCCCCCTGCTTGTGCTCTCTCTCTCTTTCTGTTAAATAAATAAATAAAGTATTTAATTAAAAAATAAGTGTCAGGAATCACCAAGTCCACTACTTGATAAATTGGAGTTCTCTGAGATAGTGTAAGTGCATAACTCATTGTAAAGACCCAAGAAACTGTGGCAGGGGTGGGGGTTGCTGCATAGCAGGATTAATATCTGCTAGCTCCTCACAAAATCTGCTTATAGAAACTGTCTCACCCCCTGTCAGGAGACAGAAAGTGTGCATGCCCTGCAAGAGCCAACCTGTTGAGAGAGAAATGGGTACTTCTTGGTATCAGAAATACAAATTCTGGAATGTCTCCAAACTGACAATTATCCCCACTCCTTACCCTTAACTTTTTAAGGATATTTATATTTGGACCATATGAGGAGAATTTCTCTATGGCACAAGAAGAAATGATTCAATACTCAGGTAGTATATGGAAGGAAGAGTGACTCACTTCCTGTATGCTTTCATCCCTAGTGTTTTCACTAGCTTGATCAGGAAGATGTGGCACCCCTATTTTACAGATCATGAACTTGAGGTTCCAGACAGTGGTTTTCCATCTTGGCTGCAAATTAGAATCACATATAAAACTTACAATCACATACAAAATACTTATAAAATCCCTGATGCTTAGAACATCAGAGGACCCAAGCATCAGGAATCTTAAAGCCCCTAAGTGAGCCTCCAAGGACAGCCAGACCCCAGGACACTGGTGACTTGCCCAAGGTCACACAGCTAGGAGAGACAGACCAAACTTGAACTCTAATCCGGTACTTTTTCCATTCTACCATAATAAAAAACTTGTATCTTTGTCATTGTTGATTAAATTACCTAAATCAGAATCAGAAACCCCAGTTTTTTATTAAAATCAATTTTTGTCAATTTTACTCTGAAAAATAAATACTGAACCTCAGTTGGCGACATGCATGCTGCAGTGTTTAGGGGGAGTATACTGATGTCTGCATCTTACTTTGGAAAAGCATCCAAACGAAGGTTAGATGAAGTGATGGATGCATAGAAAAATGAACAAATTGGTAAATGTATCATAAAATCAGTATAGTAGTGATGCTAATGGTAGAATCTGAGTGAAGGAGCTGTGCATTCTCTATATACTTATTTTCACTGTCATGTACATTTTATCTGCTGGAGTGCATGTTGATGCAAGAAATAAGAAAGCTGTTGTCTCTGTACCATTTATTCACTAATCCACTTTTAACCTTCTGTTTCACAATTATCATACACCAATCCCAGTGTCGTATTTCATCTCTGGAGTTTGTGTTGACAGGCCAATGTGTTTTCATGGTTGAGGTAATTTACTGCACAAATGGTGGCAACGTTGCTCTGAAAAAGAAATGGGCTGTCGCATTCACATTTAAATGTTAAGTGTGTAAGTCTAACAGGTGTAGAGGAAAACATAGGAAATCTCTGTAACCTAGAGTTAGGTGAAGAGTTTTTAGATGTGAAATTAGAAGCACAATCCTTAAGGGAAAGGATAGATAAATTTGACTTCATCAAAATTAGAAATTTACTCTGAAAAAAAGATGCTTTAAATAATGAAAAGACAAGCTGCGGACTGCAAGAAAAATATTTGCAAATCACATGTCTGACAAAGAATGTGTATGCAGAGTATATTTTAAAACTCTCTAAACTCTAAAGTAGGAAATCAAACAATCTAACTTCTAAAAGGGCAAAAGATTTGAACAGACACTTCATCAAATAAGGGTATGCAGATGGCAGCTAAGCACACAAAAACGTTCAGCATCATTAGCCATCGGGGACACACAGACTCAAACCATGATGAGATGGCAGGGCACACCTGTTAGAATGGCTGACATACAAGCCACAGACACTACCAACTGCTGGGGAGGATGAAGCAATGAACTCTCATTCATCACTGGTAGGAATGCAGAAGGGTAGAGCCATGCTGGAAAAGTCAGTTGCTTTCTTGTAAAGTTATACAAATATCATCCGGTGCAATGATCCACTCCTGGGTATTTGCTCTAAAGAAATGAAAACTTACGTCCACACAGAAACCTATATGTGTACATCAGTGCATTTATTTGTAATAACCAAAACCTAGAAACTAACGTCCTCCAGTGGATGAATGGATGAACTTCGTTCATGGATGGTGGCACTTCCTTATCATGCAATATCACTCAGGAATAAAAGGAATGCATTGCTGATACACCCAGGTATTGTGCTAAGCAGATAAGGCCAATCTTAGTGGTGGCATACTTTCTGATTCCATTGCTCTGACATGCTCCAGAAGACAAAAGTGTAGCAACAGGCAGCAGCTCTGTGGTTGCCAAGAGTTGAGGTTGGGGGAAAGAAGGTAACTATAAAAAGGCAGCAATAACAAGAAAGAGTTTTTTGGAGGTGATGGGACCTTCCTTATATCCTGATTTTTGTAGTGGTTACATAATCTACACATGCAACAAACCCATAGGCCTATAGATAACAAACAATCAAACAAAGGAGGGCATGGCTAAGCTGTGAGATCCAATTTAGGTCTCTGGTTTAGCCTTGCTCCCGTGTCAATGTCCTGGTTTTGATCATGTGCTGTACTTATGTAAGAGGCACTGTAGGGTATGTGTGAACTCTCTGTTCTATCTTTGCAATTTCTACAGGAACTCTGTTCTATTTCTGAAACTTTTATGTGAGTCTAAAATTGTTTCAATTGAACACACACTGAAATAGTTTATACATATATTCACATATATACACATATGCATATTGTTATGAGGTCATCTTTAATGAATTTTAACATTCTATCTATAGGTTTCAAAAACTAACTAAAAATACAACTTAGATACATGCTTTCCTTTCAGTAAAGCAGAATATTTTAGAACAATAAAGAAAATGAGGAAATTGGTGATCTTTTTTAAATGGCTGGGATCTGATTACCGAGAACACCCTAGTCAGTCCCTTGATATGTAGCCAGAGGTTTACTATAATTGGATTTTGCACAGAAGCAACCTTTGGTTTGGAAAATATTCTAATTCTTACAAACTAGGGAGCCCACATGGGTCACAGGTGCTTCCAGATATGTGGGGTTATGGTCCATGGGCCCTCAGTGAGCTAAGAGAGACCAGGCAGGTGGCTTCTGTAACCACGTAAATGCAAGATTCTCCCTGATCCCATGTTTCATGAAGTTGTCTTTTCTCACTGTAGAGTTGGAAGATGTGGATTCAGGGGTCTCACAGCATATAAGGGCTGGTGACTTTGTCCAATGCCTGAAATTCTGAGAGGACAGAAGAGACATTGAACAAGTCAGGTGGGGGATCCACATACTACCCATTCTGGAGCAAGACGGTCAAGCCTCTCACTCAAACAAAAGAGGTTACTGGTTCCCTGGGGTGGAGGACAGGGCTGGGCAGGGTAGGGGGAGCAGAGATGACCAGTGATCTCTTAAAAGAAGGGGCACCGTGGTGTTCACCTGTACCCCTCCCACAGCATCTAGAATAATCCCTTACTAGAGGCTCACAGACTATGTGCTGGGTAGATGGAGAGTTGTGGATGGATGATGTCACATTCCCCCAAGCTTGCCCATTATGCCTAGGAGAGCTTACATTCTGCCAGGCTTCTCTGGCTCCTAGCCTGCTCCTTCTCACCCTCCTCAGCCTGAAATTTCATCCATTGTTTTTCTCTGAGTTCCTAAGGTTGGACATCCTGTGAATAGCCTCACTGTGGGCACTAATGAGCCATCCTCTGCCAGATTCCCCCAGGAGCCTATTGCTCCCCTGGGCCCTGGCAGTGGCACTCAGTTGCCCTGTCCTGGGAGATGATACTTCTCACTGCGCATGGTGCCCCTGCTTTATTCTGGAAGCCCCCTTGGGCTTGTTTAGCTCAACCAGACCTCTCTGAGGTGTTGGACGTGCTGTGCTCCCATGGGCAAGTGTGTGATACCAAAATGCCACTAAATAGCTTCTATGTGGAAACATGAAAAGGACAAGATTGATGGAATACCAAATTGCAATGTAAAATGAATTATTCATGTTTCATGAAAAAGTGAATTCAATATCTTTTTCATTTTTTCCCATAATGCTCACAGTGTTTCCATTAAAGCACAACCAAAAAAAGAAAACAATGTATGCCATGCATAATCCCCAAAAGAAATCAATTTAAAGCATAATTTTCTCCTTCTAAAATGGCATAGGTAGGAAATATTTTTTTTTTTACTTTTTATTTTTGAAAAATTTTAGACATACAGAAAAGTTACAAGACCAGTATAAAAACTCCTGTATGTTTGTCAACCTGTTTTCCTCAGTGTCAATAGTTCACCATACTTCCTTCATCGTTCTCTCTATCCATATCCAGGTGACTCTTGAACAACACAGGGGGTAGGGCACTGACCCCACACGGTCACAAATTTACATATAGCTTTTGACTCCCCCAAAACTTAACTACTAATAGCCTGCTGTTGACCAGAAGCCTCACTGATAACATAACACGTATTTTGTGTGATGTATTATATATTGTATTCTTACAATAAAGTAAGCTAGAGAAAACCTTATAAAGAAAATCATGAGAAAATACATTTACTGTACTGTATTTATTGAAAAAAATCCACCTATTTGACCCACGCAGGGTTTTTTTGGTTTTGTTTTGTTTTCATTTAAATTCAATTAGCCAACATATAGTACATCATTAGTTTCAGATGTAGAGTTCAATAATTCATCAGTTAAATATAACACCAGTGCTCATCACACCACATGCCCTCTTTAATGCTCATCACCCAGTTACCCCATCCCCCACCCACTTCCCCTCCAGCAACCCTCAGTTTGTTTCCTATAGTTAAAAGTTTCTCATGATTTATCTCCCTCTCTGGTGACTTCCCCTTCAGTTTTCCCTCCCTTCCCCTATGATCCTCTGTGCTGTTTCTTCTGTTCCACATATGAGTAAAACCATATGATAATTGTGTTTCTCTGCTTGACTTATTTCACTTAGCATAATCCCCTCCAGTTCTATCCATATCCATGTAAATGGTGGTTATTCATCCTTTCTGATGGCTGAGTAATATTCCATTGTATATATGAACCACATCTTCTTTATCCATTCATCTGTCAATGGACATCTCAGCTCTTTTCACAGTTTGGCTATTTGACCCACACAGTTTTTGACCTCCTGTGTTTTTGGCAAGACCACCACAGAAGCGAGGCCATACCCTTCCTGGCACAAGGCATCAGGAGGCTCATGGTGTCAGCGCGATCCATGACTTTCATCACCTGCTGACGATGGTGCTAGCCAAGCTTCTCACTGGCCAAGAGATAGCGTTTCTTTGCAATCAATCAGTATCCTGTAGGGAGGTATTATGAGACTATGGGAACATCTTGTGTCCCACTCATCATTCACCTGCTGGTTTTAGCATTCTCCCATAATTGGCAATCCCATAGTCCATTCTGTATTTATTAGTTGGCATTCCACTGTGAAATAGTTTCCCTTCCCCCATATATATTGTTTCCCTCATTTAGAACTTTATTTCAGGCGGGGTCATTGATTTTTATTTTATTCAAAGGGTTACTATTCCATTTATTACACTATTTATTGTTTATGTATTATGATGCTTATTTGTTATGTATTCAACAGCCCTTTCAGTTTGGCTTCTGTGCCGTTTGGTTGTATCTCATCATTCCTTAATCATCTTCATCATCATTTTTTTCTTTAAATTATTTATTGTTATGTTAATCACCATACATTACATCATTAGTTTTTGATGTAGTGTTCCATGATTCATTGTGCATAACATCCGGTGCTCCACACAGAACATGCCCTCCTTAATACCCATCACCAGGCTAACCCATACCCCACCCCCCTCCCCTCTAGAACCCTCAGTTTGTTTTTCAAGCCCATCGTCTCTATGATTCGTCTCCCCCTCTGATTTCCCCCCTTCATTCTTCCCCTCCTGATATCTTCTTCTTTTTTTTTCTTAACATATATTGCATTATTTGATTCAGAGGTACAGATCTGTAATTCAACAGTCTTGCACAATTCACAGCGCTTGCCATAGCATATGCCCTCCCCAATGTCTATCACCCAGCCATCCCATCCCTCCCGCCCCCCCCACCACTCCAGCAACCCTCAGTTTGTTTCCTCAGATTAAGAATTCCTCATATTAGTGAGGTCATATGATATATGTCTTTCTCTGATTGATTTATTTCACTCAGCAAAACACCCTCCAGTTCCATCCACGTCATTGCAAATGGCAAGATCTTATTCCTTTTGATGGCTGCATAATATTCCATTGTGTATATATACCACATCTTCTTTAGCCATTCATCTGTCGATGGACATCTTGGCTCTTTCCACAGTTTGGCTATTGTGGATATTGCTGCTATAAACATCGGGGTGCAGGTACCCCTTCGGATCCAGACATTTATGTCTTGGTGGTAAATACCCAGTAGTGCAATTGCTGGATCGTATCGTAGCTCTTTTTTCAACTTTTGGGGGAACCTCCATACTGTTTTCCAGAGTGGTTGCACCAGCTTGCATTCCCACCAACAGTGTAGGAGGGTTCCCCTTTCTCCGCATCCCCACCAACATCTGTCGTTTCCTGACTTGTTAATTTTAGCCATTCTGACGGGTGTGAGGTGGTATCTCATTGAGGTTATGATTTGGATTTCCCTGATGCTGAGCGATGTTGAGCACTTTATCATGTGTCTGTTGGCGATTTGGATGTCTTCTTTGGAAAAATGTCTATTCATGTCTTCTGCCCATTTCATGATTGGATCATTTGCTCTCTGGGTGTTGAGTTTGATAAGTTCTTTATAGATTTTGGATACTAGCCTTCATCTGATTTGCAAATATTTTCTCCCATTCTGACGGTTGTCTTATGGTTTTGTGGACTCTTTCCTTTGCTGTGCAAAAGCTTTTTATCTTCATGAAATCCCAATAGTTCATTTTTGCCCTTGCTTCCCTTGCCTTTGGCGATGGTTCTAGGAAGAAGTTGCTGCAGTTGAGGTCGAAGAGGTTCCTGCCTATGATCTCCTTTAGGATTTTGATGGACTGCTATCTCACATTTAGGTCTTTCAACCATTTGGAGTCTATTTTTGTGTGTGGTGTAAGGAAATGGTCCTTCTGCATGTGGCTGTCCAATTTTCCCAACACCATTTGTTGAAGAGACTGTCTTTTTTCCATTGGACATTCTTTCCTGCTTTGTCCTGAGTTGACCATAGAGTTGAGGGTCCATTTCTGGGCTCTCGATTCTGTTCCATTGATCTATGTATCTGTTTTTGTGCCAGTACCATACTGTCTTGATGATGACAGATTTGTAATAGAGCTGGAAGTCAGGAATTGTGATGTCGCCAGCTTTGTTTTTTTTTTTTTTCCACCCGTCCCCTGGCTATTCGGGGTCTCTTCTGGTTCCATACAGATTTTAGTATGATTTGTTCCATTTCTTTGAAAAAAGTGGATGGTATTTTGATGGGGATTGCATTGAATGTGTAGATTGCTCTAGGTAGCATTGACATCTGCACAATATTTGTTCTTCCAATCCATGAGCATGGAATGTTTTTCCATTTCTTTGTGTCTTCCTCAATTTCTTTCATGAGTATTTTATAGTTTTCTGAGTACAGATCCTTTGCCTCTTTGGTTAGATTTATTCCTAGGTATCTTATGGTTTTGAGTGCAATTGTAAATGGAATCGACTCCTTAATTTCTCTCTCTTCTGTCTTGTTGCTGGTGTATAGGAATGCCACTGATTTCTGTGCATTGATTTTATATCCTGCCACTTGACTGAATTCCTGTATGAGTTCTAGCAGTTTTGGGGTGGAGTCTTTTGGGTTTTCCACATACAGTATCATATCATCTGCAAAGAGTGAGAGTTGGACTTCCTCTTTGCCGATTCTGATGCCTTTGATTTCTTTTTGTTGTCTGATTGCTGTGACTAGGACTTCTAATACTATGTTGAATAGCAGTGGTGATAGTGGATATCCCTGCCGCATTCCTGACCTTAGGGGAAAAGCTCTCAGCTTTTCCCCATTGAGAATGATATTCGCTGTAGGTTTTTCGTAGATGGCTTTTATGATATTGTGGTATTACCCTCTATCCCTATACTCTGAAGAGTTTTGATCAAGAAAGGATGCTGTACTTTATCAAATGCTTTTTCTGCATCTACTGAGAGGATCATATGATTCTTGTTCTTTCTTTTGTTAATGTATTGTATCACGTTGATTGATTTGCGGATGTTGAACCAACCTTGCAGACCAGGGATAAATCCCACTTGGTCATGGTGAATAATTCTTTTAATGTACTGTTGGATCCTATTGGCTAGTATTTTGGTGAGAATTTTTGCATCCATGTTCATCAAGGATATTGGCCTGTCATTCTCCTTTTTGATGGGGTCTTTGTCTGGGTTGGGGATCAAGGTAATGGTGGCCTCATAAAATGACTTTGAAGTTTTCCTTCCATTTCTATTTTTTGGAACAGTTTCAGGAAAATAGGTATTAATTCTTCTTTTTAGAAATGTTTGGTAGAATACCCCTGGGAAGCCATCTGGCCCTGGACTTTTGTTTGTTGGGAGAATATTGATGACTGCTTCAATATCCTTGGTGGTTATAGGTCTGTTTAGGTTTTCTATTTCTTCCTGGTTCAATTTTGGTAGTTGATACATCTCTAGGAATGCATCCATTTCTTCCAGGTTATCTAATTTGCTGGCACAGAGTTGCTCATAATATGTTCTTATCATTGTATTTCTTTAGTGTTGGTTGTGATCTCTCCTCTTTCATTCATGATTGTGTTGATTTGGGTTATTTCTCTTTTCTTTCTGATAAGTCTGGCCAGGGGTTTATCAATCTTGTTAATTCTTTCAACGAACCAGCTCGTAGTTTTGTTGATCTCTTCTACTGTTCTTTTGGTTTCTATTTCATTGATTTCTGTTCTGATCTTTACTTCTCTTTTCCTGCTGGGTTTAGGCTTTATTTGCTGTTTTTTCTCTAGCTTCTTTAGGTGTAGGGTTAGGTTATGTATTTGAGACCTTTCTTGTCTCTTGAGATAGGCTTGTATTGCTATATACTTTCCTCTTAGGACTGCCTTTGCTGTATCCCAAAGATTTTGAACAGTTGTGTTTTCATTTTCTTTGGTTTCCATGAATTTTTTAAATTCTTCTTTAATTTCCTGGTTGACCCATTCATTCTTTAGTAGGATGCTCTTTAGCCTTCATGTATTTGAGTTCTTTCCAACTTTCCTCTTGTGATTGAGTTCTAATTTCAAAGCATTGTGGTCTGAAAATATGCAGGGAATAATCCCAATCTTTTGGGACCGGTTGAGACCTGATTTGTGACCTAGGATGTGATCAATTCTGGAGAATGTTCCATGGGCACTAGAGAAAAATGTGTATTCCGTTGCTTTGGGATGGAATGTTCTGAATATGTCTGTGAAGTCCATTGGGTCCAGTGTGTCATTTAAAGTCTTCATTTCCTTGTTGATCTCTTTGCTTAGATGATCTGTCCATTTCAGTGAGGGGGGTGTTAAAGTCCCCCACTATTATTGTATTGTTGTCAATGTGTTTCTTTGCTTTTGTTATTAATTGCCTTATATAATTGGCTGCTCCCATGTTCGGGGCATAGATATTTACAATTGTTAGATCTTCTTGTTGGATAGACCCTTTAAGTAGGATATAGTGTCCTTCCTTATCTCTTATTACAGTCTTTGTTTTTAATTCTAATTTGTCTCATCTAAGGATTGCCACCCAGCTTTCTTTTGGTGTCCATTAGCATGGTAAATGGTTTTCCACCCCCTCACTTTCAATGTGGGGGTGTCTTTGGGTCTAAAATGAGTCTCTTGTACAGCATATTGATGGGTTTTGTTTTTTAATCCAATCTGATTGTCTGTGTCTTTGTTTGGGGCATTTAGCCCATTTACATTCAGGGTAACTATTGAACGATATGAATTCAGTGCCATTGTGTTGTCTGTAAGGTGACTGTTACTGTATATTGTCTGTGTTCCTTTGTGGTCTATGCTGCTTTAAGGCTCTCTCTTTGCTTAGAGGACCCCTTTCAATATTTCTTGTGGGGCTGGTTCGTGTTTGCAAATTCCTTTTGTTTTGTTTGTCCTGGAAGCTTTTTATCTCTCCTCCTATTTTCATTTTTTTAAGTTTTTTTTTTAAAGATTTTATTTATTTGAGAGAGAGAGAGAATGAGAGATAGAGAGCACAAGAGGGAAGAAGGTCAGAGGGAGAAGCAGACTCCCTGCTAAGCAGGGAGCCCAATGTGGGACTTGATCCCGGGACTCCAGGATCATGACCTGAGCCGAAGGTAGTCGCTTAACCAACTGAGCCACCCAGGCACCCTCTCCTCCTATTTTCAATGACAGCCTAGCTGGATATAGTATTTGTGGCTGCATGTTTTTCTCGTTTAGTGCTCTGAAGATATCATGCCAGTCCTTTCTAGCCTGCCAGGTCTCTATGGATAGGTCTGTTGCCAATCTAATGTTTCTACCTTTATAGTTTACATATCTCTTCTCCTGAGCTGCTTTCAGGATTTTCTCTTCGTCTCTGAGACTTGTAATTTTTACTATTAGATGTTGGGGTGTTGACCTATTTTTATTGATTTTGAGAGGGGTTCTCTCTGCCTCCTGGATTTTGATGGCTGTTTCCTTCCCCATATTAGGGAAGTTCTCTGCTATAATTTGCTCCAATAGACCTTCTGCCCCTCTCTCTCTTTCTTCCTCTTCTGGAATCCCAATTATTCTAACATTGTTTCGTCTTTTCGTATCGCTTATCTCTTGAATTCTGCCCTCGTGATCCAGTAGTTGTTTATCTCTCTTTTTCTCAGCTTCTTTATTTTCCATCATTTGGTCTTCTATATCACTGATTCTCTCTTCTCCCTCATTTATCCTAGCAGTTATTGCCCCCATTTTTTATTGCACCTCATTAATAACCTTTTTGATTTTGACTTGGTTAGATTTTGGTTCTTTTATTTCTCCACGAATGGTTTCTCTAATAACTTCTATGCTTTTTTCAAGCCCAGCTAGTATCTTTAAAATCATGATTCTGAACTCTAGGTCTGACCTCGTACTAATGTTTGTATTGAGTAGGTCCCTGGCAGACAGTACTACTTCTTATTGTTTTTGTTGAGGTGATTTTTTTCATCTTGTCATTTTGTCCAGAGGAGAATAGATGAATGAGAGAACAAAATGCTAACAGGTTAACAACATCCCCAGAAAATATACTCTACATAAATCAGAAAAGACATGAAACCAGGAGAAAAGAAAGGGAAAGAAAGAAGAAAGAAAGAGAAAAAAAAAAAAAAAATAAAAAAAAAAAAAAAATGAAAAAAACAAAAAAAAACAGAATATGATCAAATATGATCAGGCTAGTGCACACATCAGTGCCACACACTAGATTTTGGGTGTATTTTGGTCTGTTAGAAGAAAGTGCCTCCTAAAATTTTAAAGAAAGAAAGACATACTGTACAAAATAAAGGTTGATACAATGAAGGGATGGAATATGACTGTAAAGATGAAAATTATAAAATTTTTTAAAAAGAGAATTGATAAGGCACTTGAAAAAAGAAGAGGATTTAAAAAAAAGAAAGAAAAAAAAGGGGGGAGAGAATATGATCAGGCAGGAGACTAGAACAAAGCCATACACTAGAGATTTAGGGTATATTTTGAT
>NW_027397173.1:220553-233463 GCF_003265705.2 Callorhinus ursinus
GAAAGAAAGAGGAAAAAAAAGAAAAGATAAAAACAAACAAAAATGAACAAAACAAAAAAAAACAGAATATGATCAAATATGATCAGGCTAGTGCACACATCAGTGCCACACACTAGATTTTGGGTGTATTTTGGTCTGTTAGAAGAAAGTGCCTCCTAAAATTTTAAAGAAAGAAAGACATACTGTACAAAATAATGGTTGATACAATGAAGGGATGGAATATGACTGTAAAGATGAAAATTATAAAATTTTTTAAAAAGAGAATTGATAAGGCACTTGAAAAAAGAAGAGGATTTAAAAAAAAGAAAGAAAAAAAAGGGGGGAGAGAATATGATCAGGCAGGAGACTAGAACAAAGCCATACACTAGAGATTTAGGGTATATTTTGATCTGTTAGAAGAAACTGTATCTCAAAATTTTAAAGAGAGAACAACATATGTATATATATATATGCCAAAAATAAGGGTAACTACTATGAAGGGATAGAATATGACTCTAAAAATGAAAAATAAAAATGTTTTTTTAAAAAAGGGATTGATAAGATGTTGGTTGAAAAAGGGAAAAGGAAAAAATTTTAAAAAAAAGTTAAAAAAATTAACTTTGAAAGACTAATGAATCATGGTAAAAAAAAGCCATGTGTTCTATGTGCAGTATTCCCCTAGCGCTGGAGTTCTGCTATTCTCCTTGATAGGTAAACTTGGTCTTGACTGGCTGTTCTTGCTGATCTTCTGGGAGAGTGACCTGTTGCTGTGTTTCCCAAATGTCTTTGTCGGAGGCGGAATTGCCCCTTCCTTGTAGGTCCGGGATGAGCAATCTGCTCGGGTTTGCTCTTGGGAGCTTTTGTTCCCTCCAAGCTCTCGGTACAGCTTTGGAGGATGAGCGTGAAAATGGCACCCTCCCAATCTCTTCCCTGGAGGAGTCGAGAACTCGGGGCCCCGCTCCTCAGTGCACCCCCAGAGAAAAGCAGTCAGTCACTCCCGTCTCCCCGGTCTCTGGCCGCACTCCGTGCTCACCCGGCCTGTGACCAGGCGTTTCTATCTCTGGCACCCGACCCCATGTGGAGTATCCAAACCAAGCAGATCCCTGAGGTGCGCTTCTGCGCCACTCCTCCAGGGGGAGGAAAGGGAGTCTCCCCGGATCTGCCTCTTGTTGGGTCCCTGCCAGAGGAGGAGTGGCCCGACTGTGTTGCCGATCACAGTTTATGGCAACCCCGAGCTGAGACCCTGGGCCTCGCCTCTGTCTCTGCAGCTGGCTTCCCCACTCTGATACCTGGGAGCTCTGTTGCACTCACGTACCCCCGGTCTTTCTGTGACTCGGAGGGTCCTTAGACCACACTGTCCTGCGAGGGTTCCACCCCCAGCTTAGCCACTGGAGCGACGTCCCTCAGTGGAGCCGACTTCTAAAAGTTCCGATTTTGTGCTCCGCTGCTCTATCACTTGCCAGAAGTGGCCAACGGAGGCCCCCCTCCCCCGCCATCTATCCTCCCGAATATCGCCTCAGATTCACTTCTCCTCATGTCCTAACTTCCAGAAAGTGGTCACTTTTCTGTTCAGAGAGTTGCTGCTATTCTTTTCTTCGATCTCCTGTTGAGTTCGTAGGTGTTCAGAATGGTTTGATCCCTATCCAGCTGAATTCCTGAGACCAGATGAAATCTAGGTCTCCTACTCCTCCACCATCTTGCTCCGCCCCCCGCTTTTTCTAGCTGTTCTAGATGTATCTTTTATATTGGCAACCCTAGCCCTGAAATCAGCCTTTTCTCCAAAGAACCTGGCTGCTTTTATTGGAGAACGGTATTTACTAACCAACATCTGGGTGCTAAGTCTGTTCACTGCTCCTGGGAGGAGGATCACTGTTTTCAGGCACTCTTGCATACAGAGCTAGGAAATAGTTATGTGCATATATTACATAAACGTATCGATATAACTGTGTTATGGGCAGATGAAAATGGATACCCTCTGTTCCAGTCCAGTCAGCTCACAGTGGTGTCCTTCATGCTGTTTTAAGCTGCATTGTATTCCATGGTGTGGATGTATCACAGTTTATGTGAGCACTCTCCTTTGAATGAGCATTTAAGTCATTTCCAGTAGTTTGCAATTATATACAATGCTGCAGCAAATAACCTCACACATATGTATTTTCATATTATTAGAGGTGACTCTTCAGGATAAATTCCTAGAAGTAATGTTACAGGACCAAAAATAAACACATATTAAATTGTGTTATATTGACAAATACCTTACAAATAAGGTTGCACCAATTTGCATCCCAACCAGCCTGTTTCCCAACAGCCTAACTAATAATAACCTTGATAGTGCTTTTTAATTTTTGACAACTCAATAGGTGAAAAATGGTGTCTTGGTGTAGTTTTCCTTGTCTTTTCTGTGAGTCAGGTTGAGCATGATTCCACCTGGACTAGGGTGAGGCAAGCAGAGTGCCCAGGCCATGAAAATTCAGGAGGCGCTCCATCCCAGATGCTGGCCATGCACAGGAGGGACTCTGAGAGTGAGGAGCGCCACAGTGGCAAGGGAGCTGGGCTAAGATTTCAGTCCTAGTTCCCCTCTTCACCTTCAAACCAGTCCAAATCCACCTTGCTACAACTACTTGGACTTTCTATCTGAAAACAGTAAGGAACTCGGTGGATTATGTTTTGAGTTCCTCAGATAAATGTATCGTAGACTAGAAGCAAGAAGATCTAAAAAGGACAATCATCGCCTTATGCAATGATGTATGTAGCTTCTCTGTGCAGAAAATCACACATGCAAATAGCACAGATTAGAAGTAGGGATGCACCTTTAGAAACTGGGTCAGCAGTTAATGATAACTAGACATGCTAGGGTTGGTTTACAACTGTAAAAGACTAGGTTAGCCATAAAAGACTAGGTTCCTATTTATTTCCTGATATAGAATAAGCCTTGGATTTCTCAAGCAGTGGAAAGTGGCCAGTACTGTGCATGGTGTGCCTGTGAGCACCTCTCTGCTCCCACTTCACACCATTTTCTCTCTCACTATCTAGAGCCTTGTGTGTGTACAGTGCTCATGACCCAGGGCCTTTGCACATGCTGCCCCCAGGTCCTTAACTGAGCAAGGGACCTTCGGATGTGAATCTCAATTTCTTCACAAAATCTGAAGTCCACTGTACAACTCAGTTATATCCACACTGTGGATAAAACACAAACACATGACTGTGAAAAAGTAACCTAATTATCAGCACACAGTGACTGCTTGCTGTGCCCAGATCAGTTTTACCTGATTCATGTGGTGGTATTGTACACCAAGTCTTACACACATGGATGCATATTTGTGCTTTGTGCTTATTTATTTGGCATGGATGGGGTTTATCATCCTGGATACGCACATTCCTTGTGGGCCCCCATCTCCTCACCCCTCCCAGGTGTTGGCTGAGTATGGTAGTCTTGCTCCATCTAGGATTGCCCTGATTCAAACTTTTAGGGTGTCCACTAACATCCCCAGTTTCTCCATGGGCTCTGTAATAGGTGGTCTCCACAGCCCCTCAGGAGAAGAAGACGTAGAAGCCCTCTGGCCTGGCCTCCGTCTACCTGAGGACTTTCTCTGGGGGCCTGAGGGACCATCTGCAAAGTATGGGAGAACCTCTGCCCCAGGAGCAATTCTCCTGCTAACAACCAAGAGGTAGTTCCTCTTGGTGGGCTAACTTTGGGAATGGTCTCACTCTGGCCCCCTGAGGTCCCAGCAGGACCAGGCTTCAGGTCATGCAGGTGCCTGCCTCAATGACACGCCATTTATCCTCTGTGTTCCCAGACAGGTCCCACTTCTCGTTCCTGCTGGAATCTCTTTTGGTCATCTTCCAGGAAAACAATTCACCCCAATCCTTTGCTCAAAATCTGCTTCTAAGGGGAGCCACACTACAATGTGTCTCAGGAAAGCATTTTGCTATAAGTTGTTTCCCAGGGCCCCTGAGCACTTCCAGACCGCAAGAAGACCTGACCTGGTGGGGGACGTCATGGAGGGAGCTGGTCCTCCTATCCTAACAATTGGATCAAATACCCATATCTAGTTAGAAAACAAGCATTTAAATTAACGCAGGCATATTGAATAGCCCTGTGGTGTGATCATGTCTTACCAGCATGCCCCACTTTTGGACAAACCAGGAGCAATGCCCAGACGTAAATCTTAATGAAGCTTGCTTCATTCGACTCCTGTTGCCAGAACATTGCAGACCTTAAGGCTTCAACCACGCTTAGATGATAATTAGACACTTTCCAGACAAGAGATGAGTTTGCACTTTGTTCAGGACAAGTAACCATCAGCAGAAGAAGTTTCGCTCTTGACAACTGCTCTGTGTAAAGGATGGCCTGTGTCCCCAGAGCACAGCAGACCTGGCCCTGGAAACCTTGCTTGTGTGTCCCGAGCCTCATCCAGTCGCCTTCGATGAGTTGGCTGTCTGAAGGTGATGAATGCTGGATGCAGCCTTGCAGGGGCTCCTCCTGGAGTCACCCTCTGGACACCTGATGCCTGCCCCTAAAGGCTGAACCTTTTTAAAGGGAATTAAAGTTGCAGATGAATCAAATCTATTGATCATGGGAATATAGTCTTCATGGCACTATAGTAGGAGCTAAGACCTGAAGCCCCCACCACAAAGGAGAAAACAAACTTAGAAGAAATAGAACAAAGAGCATGGTTCTTAGAGGTGACCCAGCAACAGGTGTCTGTTTAGTTCTTACCATCTCACATTTGCACACAACGCTGGTCTATTCCGCAGAGTCTCCATGCAAATAATCTCCTTACATTATTTATGTGGTCATCCGCTCTAACCCTGGAATCAAAGTTGGAGCTTCCCGAAGAGACAGGCAAGGTGGGAGGTGAGTGCAGAGAGGTGGCTGACCCCGCATTGTGTGTACCTGTTTACACAGATGTAACCCGGACCATGGGTCTTGGGAATTGGGTCTCATTCATCCTGGAACACAAGAGACACTGGTGTGGTATTTGATATCCCTTCTGAGTTAACTTTATTTTTCCCCCGTCTTCAGAAAAATTTCATATTTCTATGCTCTTAATCAGATTATTGCCTTCTAAAAGTACCTCCTTCCTCAAGGAATATAAAATCATTAAGGGAATATTGTGCCAGATACCACCAGGGGGCAAAAAAAAAAAATTACTTCTAAGTAATGCATTAATTCCCCCATTTTCGGTCTTTCCCTCCCTCCCTTCCTTCCTTCTCCCTTCCTTCCTTCCTTCCTTCCTTCCTTCTTTCCTTCCTTCCTTCCTTCCTTCCCTTCATCCATCCTTCCTCCCTTCCTTTGGCTGAGAGCCATTTGTTTTATAAAAGTTTACTTGGGAAGTCAACATTCATACAAGAAGAGATGGAGCTGTTTAAATTCAGGGGACTTGGGGTCTGAGGACTGTCCTTAAGGAGGCCCCCAGCCCACTGCATGAATTGCAGCACAGAAGCACCCCCCTATTAAGTGAAAAATGAGGCAGCACCTGCAATACCATGCACACTGTGATGTTTCCCCCAAAACCAAATACACTGATTGTCATTACTGGAGGAAAATCAAACATGTTGCAGTGAAAAATGTGTATCTACTAGGAAACCTTCTATTTCTGTTCTTTGAACTGCCTGATCACTGGGGAGTTGACTAACAAAAAAATAACTGAATTCCCAGGTTTTAGGAATTACAATAGAGAGTGAAGTACATGTGATACTTTACTGACACTGCACATAGTTTCATCCTCCAGAGATGAGCCAGGGCATGAGTTTGGGAGCAATGGCTGTTGAGCGTTGCTGGGGAAAATCTGGTCATTCCTGCTTTGGGCTGTCTCCATGTAGGGCAGTAGGAAGCTACTCTGTGAAGCGTGTGCTCCAAGCATCGAATACTTGAAAGAGACTGGGGCAAAGGCTGAAGTTCTGCCTTCATAATCTGCTTTGCTCCTTGGCTGGGCTGACTCCCAAATTCCAAACTCCCAAATTCCTTGGCCCTTGCTGGCACTGGAAAGGGGGTGACATACATGGACTTGGGATTCTTTCCGGGATGGTCTCTACCCTGCTGCCCTGCTGAGGGCCCTGCTGCCAGCCCACCCCCGCCCAACACTCTTGTCTCCTCCCTTCCTCTCCCCCTCCCACCTCCCACACAGGCTTCCCTAGGGAGCCCAGAAGCAGGGGTGCTCTTTCCAGCCCCTTGCCCCATTCTCCACTGAGCCATCCAAATGCAACGACACGCTCAACAAACAAGCGCTTACAAAGTGGCCTGAAGAGCAGTCTCAGTGCAGAAAGAAAACAATCACCAATGTCCTCACCATCCAGAAGCATCTAATTTCTGACATTCTACTCTAGTTTTTCATCTGAGTTTTTATAAACATCATTTTCCGTGAATCTATAGAATTCTATGTAGAATTCTTCTGTGATTTCACTGTTTTTAAACAGTGCTGTTAAAAACACTCAGAACAAACACCCCTACATTCCTGGAAAGGGAGCCTCCATGGGAAGCCCTGCCTTCGAGCCGTGGCTGTCCCATCCTTCTCTGTGCCCCTCCACTCTCTCCTTGGGGCCATGCAGAGTGGCGCTCCAGAGGAGCAAGCAGCATCTGGGGGCAATGGGAGGGCAGTGCGAGGCCCAGAGGCGTTGGCAGGAGGATGTGTGAGGCCTTGAGTGACACCAAATGACATACCTGAGCCCAGCTGTGCACCCCTAAAATGACATCCTCGCAGCCCAGGCTCACACAGCCAAGCGAATTGTGATGTGCGAACCATGGGGCATCATGCCTGGCATTATGACTGTTATATTAAAATACCCTAATGAAGAAAACCCCACAGGGTCAAGAGCTGTTGCTCTGAGAGGAGGTGATGGAACCGGTCGTAGAATGGGCCCATCGTGTGAGGTGCCCCTGGACTCAACAGTGCCCTCCTCTGCCTGGGCCCGCTCAGCACTGGCCGCCGCAGAGCAGGGCCCCTGCAGGGACTGTAAGCCCCCTTGGAATGCTTTCAGTTTGCCTTGCAATTCTCTAATCTGATGACCCATGAAGACCATTTTTAGAAACAGCTGCTGTGCGTGATGAATTTCTTGGTGCTGGTGTTTGCGTGTGTTTTCCCTATTTGGTGTATTGGTGTCTACGCAGCCTCACCCAGGCAAGCCTCCTCTCATCTCCTCTCCTTGCTGTTGGTGGCAAGATGCCCACGGCCGCTTATACCCACAGAACAGCCGCCTATGGAAGACAGAACATAAAATGGACTGGGCTGTTTCTGTCTGCCCTGTAATTTTCCTGAATTTTTAAACTCTATTTTAATCAAAATTGACTAATTATTTTTGGTACCGTATAGCCACAACTTTGCAATTTACAGAGTGTGGTTCCCTTATGCTTCTAAATAAAAATCTGTGAAGATTTTGGGGGAGTGCCCTGAAATCTAATTCTTTGCTTCATGGGGATAGTGGTGTAATTCTAGGCAGATTCCAAAAATGGAAGTTGGGGCTCAGCATACCTATGTGGTCTGTGGCAACAGTTCACAAGGCACATGACTGGGGGAGCTCTTCCTGCCCAGTACTGCCACTGACGACCCTGTAGCCACCATGAAGCAGACCAGTCTGGAGCGGTCACTGGCATCCCTGGGGCGGGCAGGGCAGAGAAGACACCTCACCTTTGGGCAAGATGCAATTGAGCCCAAATGGGGTTTGCTTTTAGCAGTGGTTACTGTCCAGCACAGCTTACACTACAGAGTTCTGGAAGGAGTGGCCACTGACTGGGCACTTCTTTGATTCGGCAAGACACAGCTCTCGAGTCCAGCGTTGTCCTTCATAAAACAGAAATAACAATAAAAATAGTAACGACACCTATTTCCAGAGTTGCCCTGAGATTCCAGCCAGTGCAGGTATATAAAACTCTTCGTAAACTAAAACAAACAAAAAGCCCACAAAAGCCAAGAAACGAAAATATCCATTGACAGAGTTGTTGGCCGTGTGCAAGCACATCCACCTGCAGCATCCTGATCAGTTGGTGTGACACCCATTAGCTCCGTGTCTGAGTCCAGGGCTAGAGGAAGTGGCTGTTTTTTATACCTGGTCCTCCAGCCCTCCCAGGGGCTCTCTGGTCACAGTCCTGGCCTGCCCTGGCACTGTCACCGTAGGTGCCTCCCTTCCCAGACCTCACCAGCTCCTCATGCAGAGGACCCTTTGCATCGCGGCTAAGCCACCCGATGGCGCGGACACTGTCCTGTTTCCAGAGTGAGGGTCTAGAGGCCAAGGGTGCATTGGCGTGTGGTTGCTTGTCTGGAGACCCACAGCCGTGAGGACACTCAGGCTCAGCCAGAACATTCCACTCCTTCATTGAGATCAAAAGACTTTGGCTTCCCAGCAGATAGGCACACGTGTATCTCTCCCTGGCCAGCCTTCCGACCCCAGGTCTCACCTGTGAATTGTGCATTCCAGGGGCTGCTCAGTGCCCTTTCTGGACAGACATAGGGACCGTGATTCTCATTTCCCTTCATTGTTTGAGAGACCATATGGAAAGCAGGGCTACAGAGTGAAAAGAATAGAAATTTCACAGACCGGGCTCTGTCAGGGCAGGGGGTGGGGGATGACATGTGGTCCCAGACTCCTGGAGGGATGTGTCGTGAGGGGCAAGTGTCTTCCCAGGGCAGAGAGCGTGCCTGGCGGGAAGGAGCCAGCCCCCTGTGACAAGGGATACCTCTCAGTTCCTGACTCATTGGTGGTGGGGGCGGGGGTGTGCATGTGTGCAAGTGTGGGATGGGTGGATGGGGGACTGTGTCCACAGTGCATCGCCCACTTCAAGCACAGGTCCTCTGGAGAGGGTCCTTGTTTGCGATTTGAATGAGACCCTCAGAATGTGCCTGTTCTCCTTCAACTACACAGAAACAGAGTCCTAACAGGAAGTTTCCATTAATTCCACGGCTGTCTGCTTGCCGACTGGAGGCTCTGATTGGCAGTGATATGTGTGCATTTAGTTAACCAAAATTGGGAGGGATCCATGGTCCTCTGTGGGCTTCATCTGCCTGTCTGTGCGTGGGAATGTCAGGGGAGGTACACAGTGGCACTCCTGGGGGTGGTTCTGGCAGCGATGGTGTCCACACAGCATGATGCTCACACACCTCCCGGGTGTTTAGTGCCTCAGGTCACCCCCTGCCCTAAAGCCACCTGAGGAAGCTGGAGGCTGCATGTTTAACTACCTCTGGCACTGGCAAAGGGAGTGAGGAAGCTAATGACCCTCTTTCAGGAACAAATGCTCCGGTTCTTTTTTAGGAAACAAAATCTGGAGTAAAATGCAATCCCGTCTTTGCTTAAAATACGCACGGAGATAGGCTGGCCCTGGTTTTTGGATGAGTCAGCGTTGAGTGTGCCATGTTTTGATGAGGAGAGAAAAATCAGGATGGGGGCCCAGCAAATGGAATAATCCCTGAGACTAAAGCATCCTCTGGGCACAGGATCCAGAGGTGGAGGTGCTGGTGGGATGATGGCCATCTAGCATCCTGGAGCTAGGGAGCTTTTGGCAGGGAGGTTTGGTCCCCGGTTCCCATTGCTCAGTGAGTGCTGGAGTCTTCTGAGCTGCTTTTTACAAATCCCTGTGCCAGTTCCCGACCCCTGCACCAGACTCCCTAGGAGGCTCTGCCAGGGCTGGGAGGAGCCCGTGGGCCTGCCAAGTGGCCTCATCCCAGAGGAGCTTTCTCACGAAGCAGCCATTAGCTTCTCTGGGAGGAGCACAAACATCCAGGGTGGACTCTAGGCCCAGCAACATCCTAACTCGGATCAGAGTCTAAGAAAATGAAGGGTGTTCAGGGAGTGTCCCCTTGTCCCACACTGGCCCTGCCTAGCCCTGTAAACCAGTTTGAAGTCTTAGAATAAAGAGAGGAGTCCACATGCTGGTGAGTGTGCCTTCTGAGTGTGCCCATCCCATCTTTGTATAGATTAAACCTCTATCCCCACCGTGTGTCCCTGGATCCCAAAGATCTGAAATAATGGCCTTCTGTAGGATTTGACCTTCTATGGAACAACCCAAGAGCCAAGTACTTGGGATTTTTCTCCTCTTGTTCTTGATAAAGATCTCCTTAACCAGGGGCTTCCTTTCTTTAGGGAAGTATACTTGCACTATAACAACAGTGACCTTCTCAGGAGGGTTTGCTCTATGCCAGGCTCGACACCCATGTCCGGGGCATCGTATGGTGACTCCATTGTTAATGCTTTCTTCTTCTGTCCTATCCCTGCCCATTTCTGTCTTGCAGAGCGACTACTCGAGCGACACAGAGAGTGAGGACAACTTCCTCATGATGCCTCCAAGGGACCACTTGGGCCTCAGCGTCTTCTCCATGCTCTGCTGTTTCTGGCCTTTGGGCATTGCCGCCTTCTACTTGTCCCACGAGGTAAGCCTCTCTCCGTCAGTCCCACACGCAGCACAGCGAGGCTGCTGAGGAGGAGACCCCAAGAAGCCTGTGCAGCTCAGGCTATGCCACGGGGCCTGTGCTTTCTGGTTAGGACAGGCCCACGAGGGAGGTCAGGAGGCCTCAGCTCAGCGTGCTGGGACTGCCCCATGGACTCCAGGCAAGCAGGCTGGGAGTTCTGCCTTTGAGCAGGCACGGGGGTTATGCCAGTGGGCTGGACCCAGTGCTGGGAGGCGCTGTGCCCGGGGCAAGGACTTCAGACTTGCTGGGAAAGCAGGTGGGGAGCCGGGGTGGTTCTCTCTGCCGACAGTCTCATTCAGATAAAATGAGGTTCCAGCAGCCCGTGTGTACTCCTCCCTAGCTGAAGTTCTGCTGGAGGACATGGCCCATCCTACAGTGAATCGTGCCCTCCTTCCTCCAGTGTGAGGGCTTCTGGGGGTCGGTCCCTGGGCCTTTATCATGCACAGCATGCTCCCTGTTGTGCCTTCAGGGAAGCCAGGCTTTGAAAGGTGTTCTGTAGCAAATGAAGAGTATTCGTGCAGCAACAGTCTCTGTACCGGTTTTTGTTGATCTGCCAGTCACAGAGGGTTTCAGCATTACCACATTGACACCATCATCCCAGCTAGACCAGAGGAAGGCAGCTCCCTGGGTCAGCGGGGTGAACGTGGTGCCCACACCCATGTGTGTCCTTGGGGCATGCCGAGCATCGCTCAGCAGTCAAGCCTCCCTCTCCAGCTTCTAGGGTTCTGGGGCTCTGGCAGGTCTTGTGTTTGAAACATTTATTTCTCCTGGCTTGAAAACTGGTCCCCTGGCTAAGCCCAGCAGTGGCCTCTCACTGCTTTTTGCAAGTTTCTTTGTTGACCTTGTTTTGTTTGGTGAGAGAGACTCCCTTGATATATTTTCCTTTCTCCCCTCCCTCCTTTTATGACATCACAGAGGGGCAGGGGAGAGCAGTGAACACCCCTGAGAGCAGGTGATTCTTAGCAGGGACTCTGGAGAGACCCTCCCATGCAGGAATGAAGCAGGCCCCCCTCCCAGCACTGCACTATGGTCAATTCTAGAAGATAATGGGCAGGGCCAGATGGAGGATGGGGGCAGTCCTGCAATGCTGGGGTTGGGCTCAGCCATTGTTCCATATCCAGCTTGGCCTGGGGGGTCTATCTGAACTTCACTTTTGTGACTTTATCCCACAAATGCCAAAGACCCCCTTCTCTGGGGGAATAGGCATGGACCAGGAAGCAAGATTCCAGGTCTGCCAGGGGCCTGGGAGGCTGTGGGGCAGAGTCAGTCCTGGGTGTACCTGGACGCCAAGAAGGGGACATGGGCACTACTACATGGGTGAGGATTGGGACACACAGCAGGACCGGGAGAAAGGCATGTGCACAAATGCCCTCAGTGAGTGGAATATGCTCTGAAGAAGATCCCCAAGGCCCAGAGCCTGCCCGCTCCTGTGTAAACTGCACCCTGAACCTGAGTGAGCCTGCTGCAAATAGGCCAGGGTAGTTGCACTAAGAAAGGGAAGGATGGGAGTGTGCGGCAGAGAGAACCAGCTTCTCGTACATCACAGGCCATCGAGGCTTTTCCCAGGAGCTGCATGTGTGACATCAGCCTTCTCCCCTGCATCCCAGTCCTGCCACCTGTTGTGATGACGTGGGGCAGGTCACTCCCAACCTCCTGGGCCAACCCTGCTGAGAAAGCCCGTTACCTATCCTGGCTGGGGTTGGGGGGTGGAGTACCATCGATGTCAGAGCTATAACTTGATTGCCAAATTTTACAGTGGGATTGATATTTTTCCCTTGTATTCCATGGGGACAAGTGTTACCTGTTCAAAGTCATGGCAGCCAACATCGGCATGAGCATGCGGGGAGGGTGCTGGGCAGAAGTGAGCACTGGATAAATGGCTGGGCACCAGGAAAGGCTGGAGAGGTTGCCCTGTCTTGGCTACTCTATATCCTAGGTGAAGCCCCCATTTCTGGAGCAGGACAAGCTGTGCACGGCATCTTTGGCTGAAAGATTGTAACTATAATAAAAATCAAGGCCACAATTGCCAAGGCTGGCATTTAGATTCTTTCTCAGAAAGTAATTTCTTTTTTTTTATTATGTTAATCACCATATATTACATCATTTGTTTTGGTGTAGTGTTCCATGATTAATTGTTTGTTCATAACACCCAGTGCTCCATGCAGAATGTGCCCTTTTTAATACCCATCACCAGGCTAACCCATCCCCCTACCCTCCGCCCCTCTAGAAACCTCAGTTTGTTTTTCAGAGTCCATCATCTCTCCTGGTTCGTCTCCCCCTCTGACTTACGCCCCTTCATTCTTCCTCTCCTGCTATCTTCTTCTTTTTCTTTTTTCTTAAAATATGTTGCGTTATTTGTTTCAGAAGTACAGATTTGTGATTCAACAGTCTTACAAATTCACAGCGCTCACCGTAGCACATACCCTCCCCAATGTCTATCACCCAGCCACCCCATCCCTCCCACCCCCAACCACTCCAGCAACCCTCAGTTTGTTCCTGAGATTAAGAATTCCTCATATCAGTGAGGTCAT